>NC_012878.2:38467964-38621733 GCF_000003195.3 Sorghum bicolor
ACTCGAGGCTTTGTTCTAGAATAATTTGGCAATTCAACTTCTAATACTAGTAAGTTATTGTTCTTATTGTTCTTTGGTTTATGGGTTTACTTTATTAGCTTCATGTAGGGAATAGAGTAATCATTCATAGTGTAAGCATGGTGCTTGGGATAGGAATACTCGTACATATATACTCCCTATCTGGCCAGATTTGTGGTAGCATTGGGGAAAGTGACAATCTCCTCGTGTGTTTAAAATCCACATCCCGTCAGAAGGTAAGGTAGGATTTATGGTGCCAGGGTTAAGCACTCTCTAAGCTGTCTCGTTTCTCTAGGTACTCTCCTTAGAACAACAACCACACAACTTACCATAGGTTAGAGGAACACTGACGAACGAGTTCTCTCTATGTCGCTCATATCTCACTATCTTGTCTTGCAGCCCCCATGGCTAGTTAAGACCAGGTTAGTCTTTTGCCCGCTTTCTCCTAGTGGAAAAAATATAAATAATGATACTCTAGACTTATCTCCTGGGTGAAGTGCTCATCGATATTAGTGCGCTTGTGGATTATTTCTTTTAGATTCTTTCATGTGTGTAACTAATATCAACAGATATTATACAAAATAGGATAGTTTACTTGTAACTCTATCCCTTCATTGTATATAAAGAGGGGCAGGGGTCCTCTAGAGGACAGGTCATACATATCTTATATCATCTCTCATATATAAAGCTATACAATCACATGCAGGATGTAGGTATTACGCCCTTGTGGTGGCTAAACTATGATAAAATCCTTGTTTTTGTCTTGCGTCACCATCTAGTTAGTAGCTTGCACACCTATCTACCGACAATCTACTACTTTGATCATACCCCTAGGTAGACTACTGACTAGATTTTGTCGACAGTAGCACGCCAGGTAGGCGGTATGCGTATAGTTTCCTAGATGAACCATATGGTCATTATCCTCGACTTCACGGTCGTGGCGTACGACCTCACGTTCACCGTCGGCCAGATCACCTGAACCAACCAGGCACTCAACAAAGTTTTTTTTAAACAATTTCAGAAAAACTTTGTCGAGTGCTCCTGCATCACGCACTTGACAAATATTTTTTTAAAAAATAAAAAAACTTCTTTCCGAGGCAACGTTTTTTAAAAAAATAAAAAAAATATTTTGCCGAATACCCCAGCACTCGGCAAAGTTTTTTGTTAAATAAATTTGTTAAAAAGTAGACTTAAAGATCATTTAAATGATACTAACTATGTACTATAAAATATAAATATTAATATTTTTATTATATATTTAGTTAAAGTTATTTCTTGGGAAATGCAAACTACACTTATTTTAGAACGAAGGGAGTAGTACACAACCGTGCTGAATAAAACATGGACACTTTTTCGTGCAACATTCCAATGTGGACTCATAGTCTTGTCCTGCGTTTCACGGTCTGTCTGCAACGCGTATAGCAGCCCTTGCAATATTCAGTTCAAATCAAAAGGAAAAAGCAAATCTAATGTTTGTTTCAAAAGGAAAGAGCAAGATTAGCGCTGCATGCTGTTGCAAGTCTTGACCTCACTTGCATGTAATCGATCGGTGTTGTCTCTTGCGACATGATTAAAAGGAAGAAACAAATCTTGAGAGGAAACACAAACAAACCATGCCACCATTGCCACCATCACCCCACCGTCATCGCCGCACACGCCCCGCCTGCTCCAGCTGGCCACGTCACCGCCGCTCGTGACCGCATGTACTAACTTATTTGTGACAGACAATATATAAAAATTGGTCATTAACTAGGTAAATGACTGTGCATTACTATGAAAATCTTAAAATTTTCAATATAATTCAACATAAGAAAAGTAAGAAAAAATAGCAGGTTATTAGGAGCTCAAATTTCTATAGCAGCAAGAGTATCAAAAAGTAGTGTGTCAAAATAAAGACAAATATATTTTAACTTGGCTTAGCAACATAATATTTCGAGCCACATTCAAATAAATAAGCGTCAAATCTAGTAACAATATCAAAATAAGTGCATGATAGATAAGTCCTCCACAACTATCTCTTTCATTATCTTATGCCCATGATGCGGCTAAGATATTCTCGTACAGATAGAGGAATCATGCAACACCGTGAATTTCCATCATACACTAATAGGTCAGTCGCAAATTTCTTCCATAGTCTTTGGGCATTCTATACACAAGACAACATAAATAATAAGTTGTAAATATATATCTACTATACCTGAATATGATGAATTCTCGGAGCTCTCAACAAGCCATGTCACATCTATGGCCCACAGTTCACTCCGTGAGTGGGATCTGTAGCTAAGAACCGGTCCTCAATTTTTTTCCTTGCTCTGTATCAAGTGAATGATGACTTCAGTGTTTAGTGACGACGGTCCAGCTAACAGGTTCGCTTAATTAGATTAATAATTAGTAGTTTAGATTTATATAATTTTGGCTTTCAAATTTAGTGAATTGCTATCGGAGGTAAAGCTTTCCTGAGGGTATTTGGATGTTTTTCTCTTGTGTCACATACACCCTTTTAATTGGAGATGTATTATCAGGTTCTTCAGTTAGTGGAAGATGGATCATCGTCTTCCATGATCGGATATTTCAAGACGAAATCTGGAAAGAGTGATTGCTTACTGATGAAGATGCCATTACAAATTATCATTGCACCAACTTTAGTACATTAGTGATGGCAGCATAGACACTCATAGTTTTCAAATAGTTAGTATATGCCTCACAAGCTGTTACAATTAATTATCCTATCTATTGATACAACGATGTGACAGTCACTGCCAGCTGATGCACTGAATTTCTGAGCATAACACGTTTTGTTTTGTAATTAAACCAGGATGAACTTTGTACAACCATTTTTACAAACAGTCAACCAATAAGATAATGTTATTTGTCTTTTTCTTTTATATTTTATCCATTGTTTATCTAAAATTTTCCATCAATACCACTGCTACTCTCTATGCTATCATGGTAGATGCTACATACAAATCGTCAAATTAAACTCTATGAAGCCCCTTCCCCGTGTATAACACTACAAATTCCCTATATATATATATATATATATATATATATATATATATATAGATATAAACAATCTTCTATAGCTGGAATGCCACTTGGGAGTATATGTTTCCAAGCAAAGACATCGACAGCACATTCAGGGGCCTGCACTCCCATTGCAAAGTCTATAACTGTTGGAAACATTAATAATTCTATGCACATCTGTACACCAATCAGGAATAGAAGCAGGATCAAGCACAGTGTGAGTTTTTCCTCACGGTTGAACTCAAAAAGGTTAAGGCCACCTCTTTACCATGACATAAGAAGCTGCACAATGATTGGAATTAGAATTTCAACAAAGGACTCACAATAATCATCATAGAGAAATATCCTTACAAGTTTTTAATGATTTAGCTATCTCTTGGACATTAAGCTTCTCTGACCGTGGCTTTTGTGTAGTTTCATACGTTGTCTACAGAAAACAAAAATGTTTAGAAACGTGAAAGAGACTTCTTACTATGGATATACTACTTAAGAAATTGCACAAGAGTATACTTGTATAATAAAAACAGTTTACTCACACTGAATCTCAAGTCCATATAATGCTTTGAAACCATCACATTAGCACTTGTCAACCTTTTATTCTTGCAATTTGTGAAATCTTAGAGTCTTGAGCTTAACTTTATGCAATTTTGTGTTATGATAACAGGAATGGTTTTATCAGAGGATATGGCAGCTCCACTTAGCCTCTAGTTTTCATAGGTTGTTTCATGTTTAAATTGTTAATGAATTCAGCTTTCCTTTGCTCTTTGATGTTATAGGAACCAAGCAGTGTGGAGAAAAATCATGGAAATCGATGAGCACATAGGCCGTGCCATGAGTGGACTTATTGCTGATGCTAGAACGCTAGTGGAGCTTGCTCGTGTTGAGACTCAGGTACTTTCCTGGGTTGTCTACACATATTTACATGTCTGGGAGCTTTATCTGTTGATCTCACTTGACATGTTTACAATCAGAATCATAGGTTCTCATTTGGGGAGCCAATGACCGTAGAATCTTCTACACAAGCTATCTGTGACTTGGCTCTGCGCTTTGGCGAAGGTGATGAACAGTCAATGGTTAGCGTCATTTATGTTAGTGTACCACCTCCAGAATGCAAGAGCAATAATAATTTGCTGCTCATTACCTCTCATTCCTTCAACTTCAAAATATAAGATGGATTTACACCAATACCGTTGTTTGCTGCGTTCCAAATTTAGTTTGATGTTGTCTGCTTATATTTTTCAAATGTTCTGACTGTAGCAAATTGAATCTAGTAAAGCATTTAGGTGTTCTAGTCAGGTCTATTACTCCCATAATGACTATGAAAAGAGATAACAGGCAATACCGCCCTTTATGAAATGATGAGGAATTTATTAATATAGACCTATCCTGCCTAAATTAGCTCTTTCAGCTGTAAGCAATAAATACTGAAGGCCTGGACCTATGAATTGCTTTTGTTAAGGTTCAGTTGCAAAATGTCGAAAGCTTTCCTCTTTTGCCAACTATTTTGAAATGGCAACCTAGTACTACTTGTTTTCATAGCATTTATACACACACGGCTTCATGCATCGAGGAAATACAAATAGCTTACTTATACAATCTACCAGTCTACATTTATAATGTTGGTGCAAAAGTGAATCTGCAAACACAAAGGGCTAATACTCGATTCAACGTTAAGGCGTGCCAGCCGATTTGTCCTTACAATCGACAAAGGTGATAACTCGAATACTTTGGTCCCGACAACAGCGATGCGCCCGGATGCCACGGCCAAGAGGTATTCACGCGGAACTCGAGAACTCATCGAGTATTAACTCTAAGAATTCTTAAGAACTCACAAGTAAAAAGAAAATATGCGAGTTGACAAAGTCGTCGAAAGTAAATGTCAAAATAGATGTAAAAACTTGTGTTTGATATTGATTGGATTGTCTCTTACATTGCCATCAAGTCTATATTTATACTCTGTCCTAAAGAATCACAACCAAATATGACTAGGACTCTAATTCTAAATCAAACAGAATTCGTACATAAACAAACTTTAATAATTATGGAAAATAACAATTTATCCATCCTGGGTGATCGGCACGCCACCATTATCCTTCTGACGACTCCCGTGTCTCCTTTCACCATCATCGGCAAAACATCCTCCACTTGCATCAGCAATCGGCAAAATCGGCCATCGTCACCGACCAACCATCGTTCTCGGACTTAACCATATCTCCTTCTTGCTGCCTTATCGTCAGTATCACAGGCCATCAGCAACTTTCTCATCAGCCAGTCATTACTTCTCCATCTGCCGATCCAGGCTTCGTTGACTTTCCTGATTCGTGTCAAAATATGGTGTCAACACATGCCCCCAATTTTGGAGTATAAAACTATTAATGCTCCGAAATTCTCTCTTGATAACGATACCCCTTTTCACAATTATTTTCCTTCTGACAGCAATTAATTGCTGAATCCAAACAGCCTTAATTTGGGTTTCCAACATGCACCTCGAACTTCTCAACCACACGGAACGAAATCTCCTAAATACCCGTTCATCAGCAATTGTTCTGTTAGAGTTGACTGCCGATGAGCCGACCAAGAGATCTTACACAGTGAAATATCTCCTAAAATCATGATTACTTGCTGTCAAATCACCTGCACAATTCCTTGATTATCGTGCGAACAGTTACCATATCCACCTGAACACCCTCGAACTTCACGGATACGGCAAAGAGATAAGTCAGAAATACCCTTATTCACTTTATCCTATAAATACCCCCTTTCTTAGCACTCCCTCTCCATCTTGCCATCCTTCATCCCCCAAAGTCATCTCTCTGGCAGCGGCATTATCGAAGAACTCAAGAACTCGTGCAAGAACTTTCCCAAGAATCTCCAAGTCTCCAGCTCTTTCTATTACTCAGTTGTATAAGCATTAAGAATGGAAGGAGCATTTGTTCAAGGTATCAGCTCATACTTACCGCGGCATGATTGACTCTTACTATAAAGTTCCGGATGATATTGTAAGTCCCTTGCCAATACCTCAGTCCCTTTGTTAATTGTAACCCTATCTGCAACTCACCCTTTTCCACCTCAACAGGTTGATGACCCAGCACCGATGGTGAGTAGAACCGGAAGGCCGATTGAGCTCCTCCAATCAGGCCCGATCTCTTTGATCGGCTATAATGCACCAAGTCTAGCAACCCTAATGCACCGCAACGTACTCTTCAAAAAGACGACCGCCAAACGGTCAAAAGTGTCCCCATCAGTAGCTGCTGCCACTTTGGCACAAGCTTTTAAGGTAAACTCTTAATTTCCTTTGCTTATACCGATTTCGTCCCATACTCATATTATCTTTTCAGGGTACATCGGCTACGACGAGAACTTCATCGGTAACCTTGTTTCGCACCAAATCGTATCCTTCAGCAAAACTCTATCAATACCCTTTTTATACTTAACTTATGAAATCTTTGTTTCCTGTAATAGCAAACCGGCGCATCGGCAAAGACCAAAGGCATTCAAACATCGGGTGCCGATGCCCTCCAGTCCAGTCAAGCTCCACCCATGAGAAAAGGCCCAAAGAGCACCAAGACCCAGCCAAAGCGATAGAAGACAACACCATCCTCTCCACCTCGTCCAGCATCCTCGATCTAGGTAGTATCCTCACCTCCTCAATCAGAGTCTCATACGCAAGAAGTGCCTTCCCCTCCGCAGGCGGATCCAGCCGATGTGTCTGGTCAGATCACTGAGCCTACTGATTTGGGCACATCATCGGTTGTCCCTCCTTAGCAAACATTCGCTACTCTTCCTCAAGGTAAAGTACCGATCACAGAATCATTACCGATGATTTTATAAATACCATTGTGACTCTTGGTAATTTTCAGTTGAAGATATTCCATCGGCAACTCCAGCCGATCAAACTATGGTGCCAGCTACGTCTCCATGACAGAGATAAGAAATCGCCTTAAAGCAACTGAGTTACCAGATTCATCAGATTTTGCATTGTCAATACTTAATTTTGGATAACTTATCTTCTCTCTTCTATAGGAACAAGATTCACCCAATAGCCTATTTTCCTTTGCTATCGATATCTCTGATGACGAAGGCGATGAAGGAAGTTCCTCAAAGGCAATCGGTATCACATCGGTAGAGATCAAGACCAAGTTGGAAGATGTACTAGCTTTGTTGCATCAAGACACAGCTCAGCTAGTAGATGACTCCGACTCAGCTAAGGCCTTATCGAAGACTCTTCGTGGTCAGATCCTAGCTGATGCTGAAGAGATCCTCTTTCAAGCTGCCCATCTAGAAAGTCGCAAGCTCCAATATCAAAAATCCACTCAGCGCCTTGCTGATAGAACTGCTTATGCCCAGCTCAAAGAAGAAATGTTGTAAGTGAAGCACGCTGCCGATGAGAAGCACAAGAGCATCGGTGCTCTGCAGTCCTCATGTGCCGAACTTAAACAGAGAACATCTGATCTATCGGCTAAAAGGGAGGCTTTGCTGCCTGAGCTGAAGCAGGTGGAAGAGGCCTTAACTCAAGCCCAATAGAAAGCCAACTGCCCGATGCGCTCAATGCTCTTCAGCAAGAGAGAAACGTTCAAGCTCGCAAGGCATTGCTCATGAAGAAGAAGTTGAAGCTGGTGGAAGGTTCTGCCGATGAAGACATCCGAGAGATAGAGGAGGCCAACCAGATTCGTCTGCGCACCATATCGGCCATCCAAACTCTGCTAAACCAGTGAACTCTTCATCGGTTGCTTGCTCAACTTCTTTTCTTAAAACTTTAATCATTTGTTCCAGCCGATAGGACTGTTATCGACACTTAAACTCTATGTATGGCCCTAGACACACTTAACATTTTGTCCTGCCGATAGGACTGTTATCGACATCTGAACTTTCATGCATCAATCTAGATACTTGGGTAGTACTTCTTTAAATATTTTTCATTTAAAGCTCTAGGGAATTCAATGTCACAGAACCAACCAAATTATAAGAGTTCAAGTGTAGAAACGATCGACTAGCAATCAAGTTTCCAAACTTGAGCCCATATAATCCTGGTAGTCAACTGAAATCACGAAGGACTTCAAACTAACTTGCAACAAACCAAGATCGTAATAGTTCAACATAACACAACGAATGTTACATAGTCATTCATTGCCGTCGAAGCGGCACCACATCAGAGTTACTTAGTTATTACAACACAAGTTTGCAGTAGCGGAAGCAAAATAGTTTACAACACACATTCCAAAGTTTTTGTTATTGCCAGAGTCTCATGCCATCCATCCAAAAGCAACAGGTACGAAGTTGTTAGAGAACCGCACCCAACGGTTTAGTCTTCATCCCTAGCGGGATGGAGACAGGTCTTGCAGAAGCCGTCATAAAAGACATCATCTGCAACATGTGGGAATAAACCCTGAGTACGAGGATGTACTCAGCTGGACTTACTCGTCTAGTAAAAACATAAAATACACCAAGGATCATGCAAGGCTAAATATAAAGTGTAGCTGGCTTGACTCCACATTTGCCAAAAGCTCAAGTGATTACTATACCCTTTGTAAAGGCATCATATTAATCTTAATTAGCCTAGCACTAGGTTAGCACCTGTACTAAAGCTCTTCACTTTGATTAATACAAACAATAATAACCATATCAAGTTCTTCATATGCTCTTCCTTGCTATCATCATTATCACGAACCATTGTTCTTTAGTGAATGCTACGTTTGTCGCTGCTCTGTCAAGTTCTCACTATCTGGGAGAGACAGCGATTCGAATCGATTCCTATCCAGCTGGAGGGTTATTCCTAGCACTCACCCAAGCATCCCCCGTCGGAGAGCCAGCGGGTCACCCTTGATACGACTTAGGATTCGCGGCTCCGATCAGCACCGCACTCCCAGGGCTACCACTCTGCCAGGGAGGTCAGTACTTTTAACTCACCTGCCTTTGGTCTTACGCCAATGGTCCCCCGCACACCGCACTTCCTCTGGTAGTACGCACTTTATACTTGCCGGTCTTCCGGCCTGAGTCGTACTACTAGGCTTCGCGGTCGGAATGAGTTATCCAGCCAACTAAGTTTCAGGCATGCGTTCAACATGACAAGAGGACGTACATCGATCGGTCCTTAGCTTCCACAGACGGAGTTACTACAACCTTGCAAAACTCCGCCCGGCTTAAATTATTTTAATCAGGTTCTTCCCACGATAGCACATATAGACAATCGTGATCCGAAACAACCCTATCTCGTGCAGGTGACAGGATATCACCCGACTTCTACCGATTTAAGCATGGCTAAGCTGCTACTCGATCCTAACTCTATGACTAGGCAATGGTAAGATATCTGGACAAGGAATAAGGATAATGCAGCAAGGGTTTCATCACAACTCCTATACGTAATGCATCAATAGATATAACATATTCAAGTAAACTTTCGAAATTAAAGTGAGAGACTTAAGATGCTCCGGGGCTTGCCTTTCACGAACGATGCAGGCTCATGATTAGGGCACTCGACCTCCTCTGTGGGCTCCTCGTGTCCGGCTTGCTGGACCTCCGCCTCCGGGTTGATCTCTTGGTCCTTGGGGTTCACCTGGAGCTCGAACGCAGTTGTCACTTCCGGTGCACCTATTGCATGCATAATGAATAAGAAATGTGTGCATGCTAGATGAGGATGAATGCCTAGTAACATAATTAGAACTTCACTGGACACTCATTTACGGAGTAACTTTCATAAGAAGTTCACACAAGATGATTAACTACTTAGCAATATTACCAAGTTAAACTATAAACAGCAATGACCAACATAACAGTGCAGCTCAAGGAATAAATCATAACTAGAGCTATGCAGATCCAACAAACATGAGTGAGGACATTCTGGAAAGCTTATGAAATTGGCTACATTTCATCTTTAAACATCACAGCAAGATTCATAAGTTAAACAAGTCAATTAAACAAAGTTCCAAGTTCTGTCCCAGAAAGACAGAGAACACCTATTTCTGGAACCTAACTTTGAGAAGCCATAACTTTTGAACTACTGGACCAAATGATCCCAAATTTAAGCTACAGCTAGTTCATAAAATTTACAACAACTTTTATTTAAACAAGTCTCTCAGAAAACCTACTTATTATCACACAAAGGTCAAATTACTCCCTTGCTGTCCAGGACAGCTATAAACCTTTAATTAATTATTTGATGACAAAGTCAAAACATATTCAGTGCCAACCAAAGGGCTTACCAGCACAAGCATAACTTAAGATTCACAGAACATCACATGTTGACCCCTAATCATTTAATAATATGGTATTTATTAATTTAATTCCGTAAAAGGACATAATTACAAGATACCAGCAACAGTGCTTAGAAAAATCTACAAAAATTACAGCAGCACAAGCATAGCATCTTGATATTACCATAAAATTTTTAGAGGAATTGCACATGCCAAACTTAAGATAAGTATTTAACATGTATCAAGGTTCTTATTTCCATAAATTAAGAAACATGGCTTAGATAGTGTCAAACAACAGATTTCAGATTATTTGCATGTTACCATTATCATAAACAAGCTTGACACTAGAGTAGAGCACCAGCATAAGCACCAAACATTTATTACGATTTGAATATGAAAACAAGCCATATCATAAACATAAATTACATATCACAGATACAATACTCAGAGCATAGCATAAAAATTTCATAGCAAAAGGAGCAGTAAATCAAAAGATATGAATTTATACTTAAATAACAAGATTAAATCATAACAATTACTTTTCCCAGAAAACATGGTGCATGTTGTATTGTTATTAAAAATTAGCCATCTCAAGGATCACTACAAAATTTATTTCACAATTTTTGGCTCATAGGAACTAGAGATATGATTTTTGCAAAAACAGCACAAACCCTAAATCCAACAAAGGAGAAAGAGAGACTGACAGGGGGACCCCGCAAGTCAACGGACCCCACACGTCAGTGACCCGAGAGCAGAGGCGCGACTTGACCGCCGGAGATCTCGTCGACGGCGAGGTCTCGGCGATGGCCAAGAGCACCATCGTGCTCCCCACTCCATTCCGCACCGATTGGTACCAGAAACCCTAACTCTACCGAACCATAGGTACCTCGCCCTCGCGAATGGCGGCGCGGCGGTGGTGTGCGGCCGACCGCCGGCGTCTCTGGTCGGAGACTGGGCGAAAGAGGACTCGGACGAGCATCAGCATGACTCAGCGGAGCTTTTGGGACAATAACAAGGAGAAATGGTGGACTACAGAGCCCTGGCCACGACACCGGTGACCACGGCGGAGCTCCGGTGAGGTAAGCTCGCAACGAAGAAGTCAATGCGGGCTTACCGAGGCTCGGCAGCCGCAGCCAACTTGACGACGGTGTTGCGGGGAAGCTAGCGGAGTGCTGGACGGAGTCACTTGGCCGGAGACGCTGAGACGCGAGCACGCGAGCTCGCCGAAGCAGTGGCGGCGACGTGGAGAAGACGACGGACGCGAGAGAGGGCGAACCAGAGTGGAAATGGCATTGTCCACGCGACCGGGGGCGCCGTGGCTTGCTGTAGGACACACTGAGGACTGATGAGCGGGACCAACGGCGACGTATGGACGCCACGAGTCCAGACACGTGGCATCACCGGCGAGCTCCCCTCTGCTGACGGCGTCTCCATTCAGTTTCAAAAGCCGACTGAAACTTGATTTTGCACTGCGATTATCTCCTAAACCATTCGATGATTTTGCTGGCTAATTGCTCCATGATGTAGAGCTACACGAGGACTCCAACATTGCTTACAAGATCAAGGTTTGATTCGGCCTAGAATTCAAATTGGAAACCAAACAAAACACCATCGAGCAAACTGTTGCAATCCCACACTTAGAAAATTTTCTAAGTGTTGGAAACAGCCCCAAATCTGCCTTGTGGGCCATTTTTAGCATGATGTGTTTATTTTCATGAGATGGACATAAAACATCTTTTGTTCCTTATAAAATTTGCTACAACTTTGCTGTAGAACGTTTTGACATGCAAACACTTTCAAAAACACTTTTTAAGAGCTTAAGCAAAAGAGGTTTCTAGGGCCTATACTTGGAAGTATGACTTAAGCACTTAATTTGGAAAAGTGATCAACATGAACATTGTTCCTAAGGTTGAGTTAAGCATAGAGAAACTATTTACTAAGGCACAGCACACAAGCATGAGCATGGCACAAGCAAACACAATCATAGGAAGCATATTTAATCAAGTTAAGTCACACTTTAGCATAATATGACATGACTCAAGGTAGATGATGATCATGATATGCTTGAGTAGATAATGATGCTCATGTTATGCATGTGATTGAAGCAACCATAACACTGGGGTGTTAAAGCCCTCCGCCCTTACAAAAATCTTGTCCCGAGATTTGGAAGCTTACTGATTTTTGAAGAAAGTTTTATAAACTTCTTTTAAATAGTCCTCCGTTTCCCAACTGGCATCTTCCTCTCCGTGGTTACTCCACAACACTTCGTAGAACTTAACCACATGATTTCGTGTTACCCGTTCCTTGCGGTCAACAACCACTATAGGTTTCTCCTCATACACCAAGTCAAATTTCAACTTGATATCCCGAACTTCCACTCGTTCTTCCGGAACACGAAGGCACTTTTTCAATTGTGATACATGAAAGACAGGAAAAATAGCTCGAAGCTCAACCGGTAGTTGAACTTTGTATGCTACGTTCCCTTTCTTCTCGAGAATCCGATAAGGTCCCACATAACGAGGTGCAAGCTTTCGCTTGACTCCAAACCTTTGTACACCTTTCATCGGAGACACCTTGATATACACATGGTCACCAACTGCAAACTCAATCGGCTTCCTTCTCTTATCAGCATAACTTTTCTGACGAGCTTGAGCAGCATCTAGATGTTGCTGGATGGTACGGACTTGCTGCTCTGCTTCATTCACGAAATCGATGACATAATACCTTCGCTCCCCGGGTTCCACCTAATTCAACGGGGTTCGACACTTTCGACCATACAGGGCTTCAAATGGAGCCATCTTGATGCTCTCTTGGTAACTATTGTTATAAGAGAGCTCAGCTAACGGCAACCACTTTACCCAAGAACCCTTTGAAGAGAGAGCACATGCCCTCAACATGTCTTCTAGGATTTGGTTAACACATTCAGTTTGGCCGGCCGTTTGAGGATGATAAGCAGAACTACGAACCAAGTGAGTACCAATCTGCTCATGAAGACACTCCCAAAAATGGGCAGTGGACTGTGGTCCACGATCTGATATGATAGTTCGAGGCACACCATACTGATGGACAATGTGCTCGAAGTACGATTTTGCATACTAATGTGGACAATAGTCAGTTCGAACTGGAATAAAACGAGCAACCATGGTCAAACGGTCTACAATCACCCAGATGGAGTCGTAACCCTTAACAGAAGTTGCAAGTCCAGAGATGAAATCCATGCTGACTTCTTCCCATTTCCAACCAGGAATGGACAAGGGTTGAAGTAAACCTACTCTCATGTGAATGGCCTTCACACGACAACAGTTATCACAACGAGCGACAAAAGCAGCAATCTCCTTTTTCATTTTTGTCCACCAAAATAGAGGTTTCAGATCCTGATACATCTTGCTACTACCAGGATGGATAGACAACTTGGATGAATGAGCTCCAGATAAGATCTGATTTCGCAGCTCACGGTCATTTGGGACCACAAGTCGATCTTTGAACCATAGGATTCCGTTCTCATCGACTCGGAAATGCTTGGTTTCTTCTTCTTTCATTTTCCTCTTTATATGGTAGATGCCTATATCTGTTTGCTGCAATTCGATGACTCGATTGTGAAGAGAACTCTTCAGGGAAATCTGGTTGAGCACAAGTGGGTGCATAGGGTGTGACAACAATGGATCTTCCATTTGAACTGAATGACAGTGCGCTTTCCTACTCAAGGCATCCGCAACCACGTTTGCCTTGCCTGGATGGTAGTGCACTTGAAGATTATAATCTTTAATCAACTCAAGCCACCTTCGCTACCGCATGTTCAACCCAGGTTGAGTGAAGATGTACTTGAGGCTCTTATGATCGGTGTAGATATTGCATAGATTACCCAACAAATAGTGCCTCTAGATTTTTAAAGCATGGACGACCGTAGCCAATTCTAAGTCATGAGTAGGGTAATTAACCTCATGCTTTCAAAGTTGCTGCAAGGCATAAGCGATAACGCGACCTTCTTGCATCAACACATAGCCTAGACCGATACCGAACGCGTCATAAAAGACATCAAAAGGCTTCTCGATATCGGGTTGAGCTAGGACAGGAGCTGATGTCAGCATTGTCCTCAATTTGTGGAATGCCTCTTCACACTCAGGCATCCACACAAACTTCTCATCCTTCTGAAGTAGGCGAGTCATAGGCTTGGATGTTTTTGAGAATTCCGAAATGAATCGACGATAATACCCAGCCAGACCTAGAAAACTCCGAACCTCGTGCACCGAAGTTGGAACTTTCCAATCCAGCACTTCTTGCACTTTAGCCGGATCCACCGAGATACCTTCTTCAGATAAGACATGGCCCAAGAAAGGTACTTTCTTTAGCCAAAACTCGCATTTGCTGAACTTGGCGTAAAGCTGATGGTCACGCAAACGTGACAACACCACACGCAGATGCTCCGCGTGCTCTTCTTCATTGCGAGAGTATACCAAGATATCATCAACGAAGACCACCACAAACTTGTCCAATTCGGGCATGAACACTGAATTCATGAGATACATGATGTGAGCAGGTGCTTTGTAAGACCGAAGGACATGATGAGATATTCATACAACCCATACCTCGTTGAGAAAGCTGTCTTAGGTACATCTTCAGGACGGATGTTGATCTGATGGTACCCAGATCACAAATCAATCTTGGAGAATACCTTGGCTTTAGACAACTGGTCAAATAGGATATCAATTCGAGGAAGAGGGTACTTATTCTTGATGGTCACCGCATTCAGAGGATGATAGTCCACACACATGCGCAAAGACTGATCCTTCTTCTTCACAAAGATAGCCGGACAACCCCAAGGAGAAGAACTAGGACGAATAAGACCCTTCTTTAACAACTCATTTAGCTGGGTCTTAAGCTCAGCTAGCTCATTTGGTGGCATTCTATATGGTCTTCTAGAGATAGGAGCAGTACCTGGAAGTAATACAATTTTGAACTCCACATCCCGATCTAGAGGAAGCCCGGGCAAATCATCAGGGAATACATCTGGGAACTCACACACCACCAGAATATCCTTGATGGCCCTAGATGTAACTGCATTCATCGTGCTACGGATATGAATATCTCGAGGAAGTTGCACTAAGAACGCCTCTTTGGTATTCGGGTCTCTCAACATCACTACACGAGTGGTGGTGTCAATAAGAACCCCGTTGCCACTCATCCACTTCATCCCCAGAATTACATCTATACCCACACTGGGTAGAACAACCGGATCAACAAGGAACTGACGGTCTCCTATTTCTAGAGTTGCCCACAAAACCACTTGATTGGTAGAAATATCATTTCCAGCCGCACTAATGCAATAACTGCCCTTATCAAGTGTAATTGCCTTGAGATTATACTTAGACACAAAGTCTAAACTCACAAAAGAATGCGATGCTCCTAAATCAAAAAGCACAAGGGCATCACATTGGTTAACCAGAAAAATACTAGCCGTAACTACCTCACCAGCAGGGATTGCTTCCACAGTTGTATAGTGAACACGCCCTTGACGGACGTTCCCTTGGTTGCCCTTCTTTGGCAGGTAAGGACAGTTGCTTTGCCCAGTGCCCTGTCTGATTGCAATTCCAACACTGACGGTTGGCAGGTGGAGTCTTGGCATAGCTGGGACCCGTGTTGCCCCTACGAAGAGCAATAGAGTAGCCCTTGCGGAATCCCGTCTTCGCCTGATTCTTCTTCGCTGGAGGGCGATATCGCTAGTTAGGAGTTGGAGCACGATACTGGGGTCTAGCTGCCACTGGAGCCTTGGATTGTGATGCCCCTGCCCCGGCCTCAAAAGCCCTCTTGCTAGTCTTGGTCGTAGTGTACACAGTGTTATAGTTCTCTTGGGTAAGAGCATCACTGACAAACTCATTGAAAGTTGCACACTTAGTGCGGCCCATAGTCTTCAACAACTTGGGGCCAAGACCCCGCTTGAAGCTAGCAATCTTCTTCGACTCCGTACTCACAAAGTCAGGAGCATACCTTGATAGGTGATTGAAAGCATGCAAGTACTCCTTCAGGGTTTTGTTGCCCTGAGTCAACTGTATAAACTCAGTATGCTTCATTTCCATGACACCAGGAGGTATGAAATGCCCCTTGAAAGCTTCACGGAAGAGATTCCAGTCAAGCACAGTGTCGGCCGAAAGAGCCTCCCAATACTGATTCCACCAGATACCTGCTGGCCCCTGCAGTTGATGAGCTGCATACTTAGCCTTCAAACCATCGGTCAGCCGAAGTAAGCGGAACTTTTGTTCCACCGTGTTCAGCCACTCCTCAGCATGAAGGGGTTCTTCAGCCTCTCTGAAAGATGGGGTCTTGGTATCTATGAAATCCTTGAAGCTGCTGTACTGGTTAGGTGCTGGCCCATTTGGTGCATTCCGACCACCCTGGTTTGCCATCTGATTGATGGTTTCAGTGAGCAACCTCTAATTTTCCACCATCATTTGCATCAGCTCAGCTGGATTTGGTGGTGGAGGAGGAGGGGGTGGGTTCATGTTCGCACGCTGTTCCGCACCTCGAGTGCCACGAGACATCTGTAAAGACACAGTTAGTGAGCATTGATGATGACAAGACTTGCCGTAGAAGAACTTATATTCATGCCTGAAAGTATTCGAGAGAATAACTTTACAAAAAAGGCACAATAATTCCATTCCACAAAACAACATCACCAATCCAACACATGACTCAGATATCCGCAATATGCACAACAACAGAAAACATCATCACAACCGGTCGAACATGATAAGGTTAAACAGCATTGGGCCCATAAAGTTATTACACCATCACAGTACAGGCCATAAGTCAAAGATCACGGTTCCGGATTACAACATGATAACAAAAGCACAACTGCTGACAGTGATACTGTTGACACCGTTTTTGGACACGTGCACAGGAATCAGTAGGGTACAAGATCGGCAGGCGGAGCAACGGTAACTAGACTGCCGAAGAGCTGCCGATGAGGAAGGTTGCCGACGAAGGGACGATTGAGTGTGACTAAGTCCAGGAGTGGTGGCTTGTTCCTAACCGATGACCAGTGCTAATGTTTGCCGATGGCGATAGCAGGAAGGCTGCCGATGGCTCCGTGGGAGTTGCCGATTGACCCGTGGCGGTATCCTGGTCGGTTACAAGGGGATAGTTTTATGTTTTTCCTTAATCGTTTAAATTCATTTTGTATACGGATTCTGTTTAATTTGGAATTCAAATCTTAGTTGTGTCTGATTGTAGCTCTTTGAGCAGGGTATAAATATAGACCCTAGAGCCTTGTAATAGGACAGGATCAATCAATCAAACACAAGTTTTTACTCATATTCCAGCATTTACTTTTTCGACGACTTCGTCATACTTTTTCCTTTACGTTATGAGTTCTTAGGAATTCGTCGACTTAAGTTCGGTGTATTCTTGAGTTCCGCTTGAATACCTCTTGGCCGTGACATCCGGGCGCATCGCTGTTGTCAGGACCAAAGTATTCAAGTTACCACCTTTGCCGATAGTAAGGTCAAATCGGCTGGCACGCCTTAACGTTTAAATCGGGTATTAGCCCTTTGTGTTTGCAGATTCAGCTTTTGCATCAACACATCTTTTGGCATGCCCGGTGGGACCAGAATCAGTATCAAGATCGACATGTCGACTACTGAGTTCGATCAGGAGAACGTCATCCCGGTGACGGAAGCCAATCTCAAGGATGAGCAAAGCAAGCTATTGCAAAAGCCATGGAGGATTACAAGCAACAATGTTTGAGGTCCTTCAGCATCAACAAGAGCGGTGAGGTGATCCATAAAGAAGCACTGCAGGCCCCTCGGTAGGTTACTTTTGACGCCAATCCTGGTAAGCTCCAAGACATGGTCGATAATGCTATCAACCGTGCCTTGATCAATCAAGCTGGTGTGTTGTCCAATATGGTTTTCAATGCTGTGGCTAGAACTTTCAAAGAAGGACAATTACCATCGAATTGTCTGGGCCCTGCCTATCATCAGCAAGGATCGCCAGTGGTTACGGCTCCATCGGCTGCTACAGCCGCTGCGGGTACAGAAACTACTGTTCCTCCAAGCACATTAGGAGTCACTAATGCACAATCTACGCCGATGACGACCAATCCATCGACTTTAGATGGGCAGATCAAGCTTGCTACAGATCTATTAGCATCGGCAATGTCGGGATCGCTCCCTCCTCCTAACTGGTGGGGTTATGGTATGCCCCCAGAGCCGACATTGAAGATACCTGGCACGACTCAGACAGCTGATATGAGAGGCAAGGCTCCTATGGCATCGGCACCTCTGAATATGCCAATGAATCAGAGTCCCCAGTATACTATAGCTACTACTGCAAGACCTTACACTGGGAATTCTCAAGCTCCAACGTTCCAGATGCCTAACGCATCGGTAGATTCAATGCCGACGCAACAGAGGTTTATGGCTCAGCAAGGGTATGTCAACTCAATGATGATGCCCAATTATCAGTCATCGGCAGGGCCTATGCCGACGAATGCTAATAGTGGATGGACAGGGCAGCAAGTCTTTGCACAAATGCCCCAACAGAATCATCAGGCTATAGGGTTTCAACAAAGCCAGGTCTACCCTGGGTTCCAGAATCAAGGGTTGATCAATCAACCGATGAATCTCGGCCAGCAGATCGGTGGTCAACAGTTTGGTGGTCAACAGATCGGCGGTCAGCAGATTGATGGCCAGATGATTAACCCAATGTTCCATGCAGACCGCGCACCGCACAGACACGTGGAAGCCTATCAGTAGGTGCCAGATCCGCAACCGCCTCATCGGCCAGATGCTGATTCTTATTGGGCCGATAAGATTGCTGAAGTAATGAGAGACCAATTTGGGATAAAACCCAAAGTCAACACTTACTCTTATCGGACACCGTATCCTCCCGCATATGATTTAATTCCACTTCCAAATCGGTACAAAGTACCAGATTTCACTAAGTTTTCTGGACAGGACGATACATCGACCATGGAACATGTCAACAGGTTTATCATCCAATGTGGAGAAGCTGCTAATAGGGACGAGTTAAGGGTTCACCTGTTCTCATCACCATTGTCTGGATCGGCATTTACTTGGTTTATATCGTTACCTCCCAACTCAATGATTACTTGGGCCGATCTAGAGAAGCAGTTCCATAAATACTTCTTTTTCTGGAGTCCATGAGAAGAAGATTACCGATTTGGTCAAATTGAAGCAACGCAATGATGAATCGGTTGAAAGTTTTGTGCAGAGGATACGGGAAGTCAAGAACAAATGTTACAGTCTGGTTTTAGACGATCGGCAGCTAGCCGATTTGGCTTTCCAGGTTTTGTTACCACACATCAGAGACAAGTATGCCTCTCAGGAGTTTAAAAGCTTAAGTCATTTGGTGCAGAGAATTTCTGATCAAGATATCAGGTCTTTTGAGCCCAAGAGAGCATGGAACAAAAAGGTGTCCTTTGTCGATGAAGTAGCAAGCTCGGTATCTGATGAGGAACCAGTCATCGGCTTGGCAGAATGGGTGAAAAACAAAAAGCCGATGTCTTGTCCTTTTGGGCACAAAGAGCCAGAGAAGTTCGCATTTGACATCAGCAAAGCTGATAGGATATTTGAATTTCTACTGCAGGAAGGTCAGATCAAGTTGTCACCCAATCATGTGATCCCATCGGCTGAAGAGTTGAAGAAGATGTAATATTGCATGTGGCACAATGCAACTTCTCACAGCACCAATGAGTGTAAAGTTTTTAGACAACAGCTGCAATCGGCTATAGAGTCTGGGAGAATCAAATTTGATAGCTCCAAATCCTAGAAGCTGATGAAGATTGATCAACATCCATTCCCAACAAATATGTTGAATGCAAAGGGGAAGACTAAGGTCTTAACATCGGAAGCAGCTGAAAAGAGTGCATCGGTAGATCCCCAACATCAGATTACTACTGCCGATGCCAAAGGGAAAGGTCTAATTCAAGAAGTTTCTAACTCAGGAAGGCCTCCGCGATCCGGTATTGTGATAACTCATAGAAGGCCTTGAGAGACCTGGCAGCAACGGGAGGATCGGTATCGGCGCCAGCAAGAAGACTATCGTCGGGAAGAAGAAAGATGCCGACAGGAGTGGAATCGGCACAAGGATCACTGGAACTGTCCGTTCTTTATCCATTGCTGGGAGCAGAACATTAAACTGCCCACTGTTGGGGTTTGCCTTGAGTGCAATGGCTATGATCGCTATGACAGGTCTGATCGGCGCTACCATGATGATGATCGGCGATTTAATGGGCCGATTAGAGGGAGAGCGTCGGTGCATGATCGGTTGGGAGGCAGGCTCAGTGTGCACGATAGGCTTGGTGATCGTGTTGAATATTTTCCTAGGAATCGGGATGAACTTGAAGAGATGGCTAATGCACGAGTTCCCGACGAGTTCATATTTTGCAGGGATGCTAATACTTATCGGATGGAGTCAAGAGAATATCGTCGTCCATCTGTGAGGCAGTCACCCCTTCCCCCATGGTGTCTAGAAGGGTTGACCAAGACACAGAAGAGGATACTGCAACGCGAGAGACGAGAAGAGCTAAGCAGGGGCGAGAATTCTGGCCAGTCTGGGGATTAGCAACAGTCGGATCCTGAAGGAAAAGGGCCATCGGCAGATGTCAACATGGTATTTATGTTGCCGATGGAATTCCTGGCGCCATCCAGTGATGATGAAGAGTTGGAGTTTTCCGACCAGATAGCTCAGTTGGTTCTAGATCCAATGACGGCCATCTTCGAGAAGCCTGCCGATGATGAAAGGCAACATCTTAAGGCTCTGTTTGTCAAAGGAAGAGTAGATGGTCAGCCGATGACTAAGATTTTAATTGATGGTGGGGCTGCTATCAATATCATGCCATATGCAGTGTATCGGAAGCTTGGAAAAGGAGATCAGGATTTGACTAAGACCGATATGATGCTCAAAGACTTTGAGGGGAATGTGTCTCCGGTTAAGGGAGCTATCTGTGTTGAATTAACTATCGGCAGCAAAACCTTGCCGACAACTTTCTTCGTGATCAGCGGAAAAGGTGCCTATAATTTGCTGTTAGGGAGAGATTGGATTCATGCAAACTGTTGCATCCCATCTACAATGCACCAGTGCTTGGTCCAGTGGGTAGGTGACAAGATTGAGATTGTCCCGGGAGACTCTTCCTATGTTATTGCATCGGCAGAAGTAGACACTTATGAAAGGACTAGGTGCATCTCAGGAGAGATTTGGGAGAAGGATTTCCTCAAAGTTGCCGATTATGAAATTCCACCGATCCAAGCAGTCGGTTCTGATGAGGAGTTTTAATGGATAGGTTCGCCGATGATGGAAAATTAGGCCAAGGATTCACATCGGCCGATGATTTAATAGAGGTAGATATAGGTAGTGGAGATAAACCTAGACCTACTTTCATTAGTGTTAAGTTAAATTCTGAGTGTAAACAACAGTTAACCGATTTGTTAAAGGAATATAAAGATTGCTTTCTTGTGATTATACTGTGATGCCTCGTCAATTGTTGAACATTGGTTACCTATCAAGTCTGGATTTCGGCCACATCAGCAGCCAGCTCGCCGATGTAATCCTAATATTCTTCCTGATATCAAGGCCGAAATAACCAAACTTATCGAAGCTAAATTTATTCGGCAGTGTCGGTATGCCGAGTGGATTTCCAATGTTGTTCCGGTTTACAAGAAAAATAGGAAGCTTCGGGTTTGCATTGATTTCAGGAATCTTAACAAAGCTACACCGATGGATGGCTACCCAATGCCAGTTGCTGATCTGTTAGTTGATGTCGCGGCTGGGCATCGGATTATCAGCTTCATGGATGGCAATGCAGGATACAATCAAATATTCATGGCTGAGGAAGACATCACGAAGATTGCATTTAGATGTCCTGGTCATCTTGGGTTGTTTGAATGGATAGTCATGACCTTTGGCTTGAAAAATACTGGTGCTACTTATCAAAGGGCCATGAATTTTATTTTTCATGAGTTCATCGGTAAGCTGGTGGAGATTTATATTGATGATGTGGTGGTTAAGTCTGGAGATTTCACAAAACATCTTGCCGATTTGCGAAAAGTGTTAGAATGCACAAAGAAGCATGGTTTAAAGATGAATCCCAATAAGTGTGCATTTGGTGTATCGGCAAGACAGTTCCTTGGTTTCATGGTGCATCAGAGGGGATTGTTTAGCCGGAGATCCATTGATGCTATCAACAAAATAGTTGCCCCTACCAACAAAACTGAGCTCCAATCCTTGATCGGCAAAGTAAACTTTATCAGGAGGTTTATATCAAATTTATTTGGTAAAATTCGTGCTTTCAGTCCTTTATTCAAGTTGAAAGCCGATCAAGAGTTTGTCTGAGGGAAAGAGCAACAATTGGCCTTCGATGAAATCAAGAATTATTTGGTAAATCCTCCAGTTCTGATTCCACCTCAGCAAGGGAAGCCTTTCAGGTTGTACTTGTCTACCGATGGGATGGTCATTGGTTCGACTTTAATTCAAGAATTTGAAGGGAAGGAACGTGTGATTTATTATTTAAGCAGGAGATTGATTGATGCTGAAACCAGGTATTCGGCCATTGAAAAGTTATGTTTGTGCCTCTATTTCTCATGTATTAAGTGGAGACACTATTTATTATTGGCCGAATGCACTGTCGTTTGCAAAGATGATGTGGTCCGATATATGCTATCTATGCCGATCATGAGTGGTAGAATCGGTAAGTGGATTTTGTCACTGTCGGAGTTCAATTTGCGTTACGAATCGGCTAAAGCTGTTAAGGGACAGGTTATGGCCGATTTTGTGACTCAACATTGCGGTACAGTGGAAACCTTGGAAATTGTACCTTGGACGCTCTTCTTTGATGGATCCACGTGTGACCGGGGGCAGGAATCGGTATAGTGTTAATTTCCCCTCGGGGAAGGAAGTATGAATTCTCCTTGCCGATTGTTGCCACGTCAACGAATAATCAAGCTGAGTATCAAGCTTTGATAAAGGGGTTGGAATTACTAAGGGAAGTTCGTGCCGATGCTGTTGAAATCTTCGGGGATTCTATGCTGGTTATAAATCAATTGGCTGGAAGCTATGAATGCCGAAGCAAAGTCCTGATAACTTATCACGAAAAGAGTATGCAACTGTTAAAGGAATTCAAGGACTTCCGATTAGAACATGTTCCCCGATTGCATAATGAAGATGCCAATCGGTTGGCTCAGCATGCCTCGGGATATCAGCCCATGATTAATGCAATATCGGCATTCGGTGCTGATGATTGGAGAAAAGAAATCATTGATTATTTGAAGGATCCATCCAAGAAAGTTGAGAGACGTGTTCGGTTTCAAGCCACCAAGTATGTACTCCTCGAAGGTGAATTATATTACCGAACCATTGATGATGGGATTCTTCTTAGATGTTTGGGTGATGATGAGGCTAGAAGTTTGATGGGAGAAATCCATGAGGGAGTGTGCGGTGCGCACCAGTCGGCTTTTAAGATGAAGTGGATAATTAGAAGAAATGGGTATTATTGGCCGACTACACTTGAGGATTGCTTTAAGTATTTCAAGGGGTGTCAAGGGTGTCAGAAATTTGGCAATGTTCAAAGAGCGCCTGCATCGGCCATGAATCCTGTCATCAAGCCTTGGTCGTTCCGAGGATGGGCTATTGATTTGATCGGCCAGATTTATCCGCCATCCAGCAAAGGACATAAGTTTATTTTGGTTGCCACCGATTATTTCACCAAATGGGTTGACGCTGTTCCTTTGAAGAAAGTAATGTCGGCCAATATGATTGATTTTGTGAAAGAGCATATTATTTATCGATTTGGAATTCCTCAAACAATTACTACCGATCAGGGTACTATGTTCACGTTAGGGGAGTTTGACGAATTTGCGATCGGTTTGGGAATTAAAGTGTTGAACTCTTCTCCTTATTATGCTCAAGCTAATGGGCAGGCCGAGGTGACTAACAAAGGGATTATCAAGCTTATTAAGCGGAAGATTGAGGAAAACCCTAGGAGGTGGCACACATTGTTAAATGAGGCTTGATGGTCATACCGGATGGCTTGTCATGGATCGACTAAGGTTTCACCTTATCAGTTGGTGTATGGGCATGACGCAGTGTTACCTTGGGAAATTAAGACTGGGTCTAGGCGACTATCTTTTCAAGATCAATTGGCTACCGATAATTATGCTACTTTGATGACAGACGAGTTGGATGATCTAGCAGGACATCGGCTAAGGGCTTTGATGAGTATAGAAAAGAATAAGAAGAGAGTTGCCAGATGGTATGATAAGAAGGTAAAAGCTAAGGAGTTTGCCGATGGAGACTTAGTATGGAAGCTAATCTTACCGATCGGGACTAAAAGTTCTAAATTTGGGAAATGGTCTCCCAATTGGGAGGGTCCCTATCGGATAAGTCGATCGGCTCCTGGTAACGCCTATATTTTAGAAACTCTTGAAGGAGTTGAATTCCCCAGAGCATTCAATGGCAAATATCTAAAGAAATATTACCCTAGCATATGGGTCAATGCATAAAAGTCTAAGTGCCGATAACATTCCTATCGACTGGATCAACATGTATCTCGGGACGGACTTAATGTTTTAAAAGGTGTCGATAACAGTCCTATCGGCTGGATCAAAATATTAGGAGTGTTCAAAAGAAAGGGGCAAATATGTTGCCGATGAGGGATTCACATGTTCAACAGCTCCTAGATCGCTGATATTGCGCGCAGACAGATCTGGTTGGCTTCTTCTATTTCCTTCGCATCATCATCGGCAGTGCCCTCCACTAGCTTCACCTTCTTCTTCATCTGCAACGCCTTGCAGCCACAGACATTTCGCTCTTGTTCAAGAAGTTTGATCGCCTTAGGTAGCTGGCTTTCCTCTTGTTGAGCTTGGGACAAAGCTTCTTCTACTTGCTTGAGTTCTGCCAGGCTTCTCTTTTTGCCGATAGATCAGAGATCTTGTGCTTCAGTGCATCTCCTGAGGACTTCAAGACGCCGATGTTCTTGTGCTTCTCATCAGCAAGGAGCTTCACTTTCATCATCTCTTCAGAAAGCTGAGCCTGAGCAGCTCTATCGGCAAGACGCTGGGCAACCTTTTGATATTGTAGCTAACGGCTCTCTAGATGTGCAGCCTGAAAGAGGATTTCTTCGGCATCGGCAGAAATTTGGCCTCTGAGGGTCTTGAATAAGGCCTTGGTCGGGTCGGAGTCATCGACCAGTTGGGCCGTATCTTGATGAAGGAGGGCTGATAATTCAACTAACTTTGCCCTGTTCTCCGCCGATGTGATTCCAACTGCTCGGGAAGAGCTTGCCCCATCGCCTTCATCTTCAGAGATGTCGATGGCAAAGGAGAACAAGCTGTCACGAGAGTCCTATTCCTAAAAAAGGAAAAAAACAAAGTGAGTTATTCTATGATCAAGCGTTGGTAAACGATGCAGGTAGAAATTGGGTAACTTACTTGCTTCAGGGTTATTTCTCGCCTCTGACTGGATGATGCCGATGGAACCATGGGCTGATTGGCTGGAATCGCCGATGAGACTATGTTAGCTGAAAGGATTGACAGAAGTGATTAGGTAAAGTGGAGAAATAGGTTCATCGGCAATAAATTGAAACTATATTACCTTGAGGGGGTGCAGTACTCGTCTGGACCGAAGAAATTACCGATGCTATGATTGGACTTGCTGGGTCGGCAGTCTGCTCGTGTACATCAGCCAATACTTATTCTGGCTGGGGTGCCTCTGGCTAGGGCTCTTCCACTTGAGGTTCTCCTTGTGGCTGAGGAGGAGAAGGGATTTGTTGTGTCTAGGCTTCTGGAGAAGAAGGGGATGATTCTACTGGGATTGGAGATACTGGAGGAGGAGAAGGCGTTGCTATTCTTTGGTGCTTTGCTTGTGATCTGGTGCTCTTGGAACCTTTCCTCTTCGATTGACTAGACTGGGGGGCATCGGCACTTGTACCTCTGGTCCTTGCCGATGCGCCGGTGTGCTGATACAACGATGAAGATTTATGAGTATAAGTGTAATAGATGTAGGAATGGAATCGGTATGGATGAAAGAGTTTAAAAGTTTACCTTGAAGGCCTGTGTTAAAGTAGAAGCAGCTACCGATGGAGATACCTTTGTCCGCTTGGTGGTAACTATCTTGAGGCGCACACCTCGATGCATTATAGCAGCCAAGGTGGGAGCGTTGTTGCCGATTGAGGAGATCGGGCCCGATGGAAGAAGTTCAATCGGCTTGCCACTCCTACTGACCGATGGTGGTGCATCATCAACCTGCATGAGATGAAGAAAGGGGATTACCAATTGAAAAGGACAGTGAAAAAATTGAAACATCGGTTTAAGAATACTTACAGTATTGTCAGGGACCATGTATTGAGGGTCAATCATGCCACGGTACGTAAGAGCCGATCTACAGAACAGGTGCTCTTTCCATTCTTCCCACCATTGTTTGTATGTCTGAGTACTGAAGAGGGCCAGGATCCAATCTGATAAATCAGCATCTGTATCGGCGTTTGGTGGCAGTTGAGTTATTCTGGTCCACTCAAGAAGACTAGTGATAGTTTCCCTGGGTTTTATCACATCGGCATAACAAAGTGCAATCAGTAGCTGACCGAAAGCCAGTTGACGGGCTAGTGCCGATGGGTTGTAGAATTCATAGGTCTAGTTGGAAGCCTTTCCACTACCGAAAAAGTTTACTGGTATGGCTCTTGGGGTTGTTGACACCGTTTTGGGGCACGTGTCTAGGATGGCAGGATAAGGTGGCAGTACGATGTTTACAAAGTGGGTTGCCGATGAGGATGGTTGCCGATGAGGGAGAAGTTGAACGTGACTAAGTCCACAGGCAGTAATATGGTGCCGATGGCTAGATAAGAAAGTCTGCCGATGACTATGGCAAAGGGTCTGCCGATGATGCAAAGAGGGAGTCCGGAAGCTGCCGGTCGTTATGTGGAGGAGTTTCGGTTTGTCACGAGGGATAGTTTTGTTATTTCCTTAATTATTTGCATCGTTTTGTATACGGATTCCGTGTAATTTGGAATTCGAATTCTAATCGTGTCTGGTTGTAGCTCTTTGAGCAGGGTATAAATATAGACCCTAGGGCCTTGTAATAAAAAATCAATCAATGAATAAAACACACGTTTTTACTCATATTCCAGCATTTACTTTTCGACGACTTCGTCATACTTTTTCCTTTTGTTACGAGTTCTTAGGAATTCGTCGACTTAAGCTCGGCGTGTTCTCATGTTCCGCGTGAGTACCTCTTAGCCGTGACATCCGGGCGCATCGCTGTTGTCAGGACTAAAGTATTCGAGTTATCACCTTTGCCGATAGCAAGGTCAAATCGGCTGGCACGCGTTAACATTTGAATCGGGTATTAGCCCTTTGTGTTTGCAGATCAGTTTTGCATCAACACATCTTTTGGCACGCCCAGTGGGACAGGATTCAAGATCAAGATCAACATGTCGATCTCTGACCTCGATCAAGAGAACGTCATCCCCGTGACGGAGGCCAACCTCAAGGATGAGCAGAAGCAAGCTATTGCCCAAGCAATGGAAGAGTTCAAGCAGCAATGCCTGAGGTCTTTCAGCATAAACAGGAGCGGCGAAGTGGTCCAGAAAGATGCACTGCCGGCACCACGGCAGGTTACCTTTGACGCCAATCCTCGCAAGCTTCAAGATATGGTTGACAATGCCATCAATCGAGCGTTGATTAACCAAGCTGGTGTACTGTCTAATACGGTTTTCAATGTCGTGGCAAGAACTTTCAAGGAAGGACAAATCCCACCAGATTATGTGGGCCCCTCCCATCATCAGCCAACGGCACCAGAGGTCACGGCTCCATCGGCTGCCTTGACGACTGCAAGTGCACAATCTGCCGTCCCTCCAAGTACATCGGGGACTACTGGTGCACTATCTATGCCGATGACAACCAACCCACAAATTTCAGTTGGGCAGCATAAACTGACAACAGATATGTTGGCATCGGCAATGTCAGGGTTGACTCTTCCTCCCAACTGGTGGGGTTACGGTATGCCTCCAGAGTTGACACCGGGAACATCACAAATAACTGACATGAGGGGCAAAACTCCTATGACATCGGCACCTCCCAATGCGCCGGTGAACCAGAGTCCTCGGTATACCACAACTACTACTGCAAGGCCTCACACTGGAAATCCTCAAGATTCAATGTTCCAGATGCCCAACGCATCGGCAGAGTCAATGCTGATGCAACAGAGGTCTATGGCCCAGTCGGGGTATGTCAATTCAACGACGGTACCCAATTACCAATCATCGGCAGCACCTATGCCGATGAACGCTAATAATGGATGGCTTGGACAGCAAGCCTTTCCACAATCGCCCCAGCAGAATTACCAGACTACAGGGTTCCAGCAAGGGCAGGTCTATCCCGGGTTCCAAGGTCAGGGGATTCCCAACCAGCCAATGAATTTTGGACAGCAACTCGGAGGACAGCCAATCGGTGGACAGCAGTTTGGTGGTCCGCAGATTGGAGGACAGGTGATCAATACAATGTTCCGTGCAGATCACGTCCCGAACAGACACGTGGAGGTTCGCCACCAAGTGCCAGATCCGCAGCCGCCTCATCGGCAAGATGCCGATGCATATTGGGCCGATAAGATTGCTGAAGTAATGAGGGAACAATTTGGGATAAAACCCAAAGTCAACACTTATTCTTATCGGACACCGTATCCTCCCGCGTATGATTTGATCCCGCTTCCACATCGGTACAAGGTACCGGATTTTACAAAGTTTTCCGGGCAGGACGACACGTCAACCATGGAGCATGTCAACAGGTTCATCATTCAATGTGGAGAGGCTGGTAACAGGGACGAATTGAGGGTTCGTCTATTTTCATCATCATTGTCTGGATCGGCCTTTACTTGGTTCATATCATTACCTCCCAACTCAGTAATTACTTGGGCCGATCTAGAGAAGCAATTCCACAAATACTTCTTCTCGGGGGTTCATGAGAAGAAGATCACCGACTTGGTCAAGTTGAGGCAACGTAATGATGAGTCGGTTGAGGGTTTTGTGCAGAGAATACGAGAGGTCAAGAATAAATGCTATAGCTTGGTTCTGGATGATCGGCAGCTAGCCGATTTGGCTTTCCAGGGTTTGTTGCCACATATCAGGGATAAGTATGCCTCTCAGGAGTTCGAAAGTTTAAGCCATTTGGTGCAGAGGATTTCTAATCAAGACATCAAGCCTTTTGAGCCTAAAAGAGCATGGAATAGGAAAGTGTCATTTGTCGATGAAGCAACAAGCTCAGATTCTGATGAAGAACCAGTAATCGGCTTGGCAGAGTGGGTAAAAAACAAGAAGCCGATGTCTTGTCCTTTTGGGCAGAAGGAACCAGAGAAGTTTGCTTTTGACACCGCTAAGGCTGATAGGATATTTGACTTTCTACTTCAGGAAGGTCAGATCAAACTGTCACCTAACCATGTGACCCCATCGGCAGAAGAGTTGAAGAGGATGAGATATTGCAAGTGGCATAATGCAACTTCCCATGACACCAACGAGTGCAAAGTATTCAGACAGCAGCTGCAATCGGCTATAGAGTCAGGGAGAATCAAGTTTGACAGTTCCAAAGCCCAGAAGCCGATGAAGATAGACCAACATCCTTTCCCGACAAACATGTTGGATGCTAAGGGGAAGGCTAAGGTCTTAACATCGGAGACAGCTGAGAAGAGTGCATCGGTAGATCCTCAGCATCAAGTTACTACTGCCGATGCAAGAAGTAAGGGCTTGGTCCAGGAAGGAACTAGCTCAGGAAGGCCTCCTCGATCTGGTATCGTCATAACTCATAGAAGGCCTCGAGAAAAATGGCAACAACGGGAAGATCGGTATCGGCGCCAGCAGGAAGATTATCGACGGGAAGAAGAAAGACGCCGACAGGAGTGGAATCGGCACAGGGATCATTGGAATTGCCTATTTTTCATCCATTGTTGGGAGGAAAATATCAAGCTTCCTACTGTCAGAGACTGCCCTGAGTGCAACGGTTATGATCGGTACGATGGGATCGATCGGCATTATCATGATGATGAACGGCGATTTAATGGGCCGATCAGAGGAAGGGTGTCAGTTCATGACCGGCTGGGGGGCAGATTTAGTGGGCACGACAGACTTAGTGACCGTGTCCAGTATTTTCCCAGGAACCAAGAAGAGCTCGAGGAAATGGCTGATGCGCGGGTTCCCGATGAATTCATATTTTGCAGGGATGCTAACACGCATCGTATGGAGTCAAGGGAGAACCGACGCCCGACGGCAAGGCAAAGGCCACTTCCTCCATGGTGCCCTGGAGGATTAACCAAGACACAGAAAAGGAGATTGCAACGTGAAAGGCAAGAAGAGCTAAACAAGGGAGAGAACTCTGGAAGTCGGCAGCCGTCAGACACTAAGAGGGAAGGTCCATCGGCAGGCGTCAACATGGTCTTCATGTTGCCGATGGAGTTTCTTGCACCAGCCAGTGATGATGAGTTGGAATTTTCTGATCAGATAGCTCAGTTGGCTCTGGATCCGATGACGGCTATCTTTGAGAAACCTGCCGATGACGAGAGGCAGCATCTTAAAGCTCTGTTCCTCAAAGGAAGGGTTGATGGGCAGCCAATGACCAAGATCCTAGTTGATGGTGGAGCTGCTATTAATATTATGCCGTATGCAGTATATCGGAAGCTTGGGAAAGGGGATCAAGATTTGACCAAGACCGATATGATGCTCAAAGACTTTGAAGGAAACGTGTCTCCAGTCAAGGGGGCGATATGTGCAGAGTTGACCATCGGCAGCAAAACCTTGCCGACAACTTTTTTCGTGATCAGCGGAAAAGGTGCTTACAACTTATTATTGGGAAGAGATTGGATTCATGCCAATTGTTGTATCCCATCTACAATGCATCAATGCTTGGTTCAGTGGGTAGGTGACAAGATTGAGATTGTCCCAGGAGATTCTTCTTATGTTATCGCATCGGCAGAAGCGGATACTTACGAAAGGACCAGGTGCATTTCAGGAGAAGTTTGGGAGAAAGATTTTCTCAAAGTTGCCGATTATGAGATTCCACCGATCCAAGCAGTCAGTTCTGACGACGGTTTTTAATGGATAGATTCGCCGATGATGGAAAATTAGGCCAGGGATTTACATCGGCCGATGATTTGGTAGAAGTAGATATAGGTAGTGGTGATAAGCCTAGGCCTACTTTTATTAGTGCTAAATTAGATCCTGAGAGTAAGCAACAATTGACTAGTTTGTTAAAGGAATATAAAGATTGCTTTGCTTGGGATTATACCGAGATGCCTGGTTTAGACCGACCAATTGTTGAACATCGGTTACCCATCAAGTCTGGATTTCGGCCACATCAGCAACCAGCCCGCCGATGTAATCCTAACATTCTACCTGATATTAAGGCCGAAATCACCAAACTTATTGAAGCTAAGTTTATTCGGCAGTGTCGGTATGCCGAGTGGATTTCCAATGTTGTTCCGGTTTACAAGAAGAACGGGAAGCTTCGGGTGTGCATTGATTTCAGGAATCTTAATAAGGCTACGCCGATGGATGGATACCCAATGCCTGTCGCCGATCTACTGGTTGATGCTGCGGCTGGTCATCAGGTCATCAGCTTCATGGATGGTAATGCAGGTTACAATCAAATATTCATGGCGGAGGAGGATATTCCAAAAACCGCATTCAGGTGTCCTGGTCATGTTGGGCTATTTGAATGGATAGTCATGACTTTTGGGTTGAAGAATGCTGGTGCTACCTATCAAAGGGCTATGAATTTTATATTTCATGAGTTCATCGGCAAGCTCGTGGAGATTTATATTGATGATGTGGTGGTTAAGTCTGGAGATTTCTCAAAGCATCTTGCCGATTTACAAAAAGTGTTAGAGTGCACAAGGAAGCATGGATTGAAGATGAATCCCAACAAGTGTGCATTTGGTGTATCGGCAGGGCAGTTTCTTGGTTTCATGGTACATCAGAGGGGTATTGAAATTAGTCGAAGATCTATTGATGCCATCAATAAAATAGTGGCCCCTACCAACAAAACCGAGCTCCAATCCTTGATCGGCAAGGTAAATTTTATCAGGAGATTTATATCGAATTTGTCTGGTAGGATTTGTGCTTTCAGTCCTCTTCTTAAATTGAAAGCCGATCAAGAGTTTATTTGGGGAGAAGAGCAGCAGTTGGCTCTGGATGAAATCAAGAAGTATCTAGTAAATCCTCCAGTTCTAGTTCCACCTCAACAAGGGAAGCCCTTCAGATTGTATTTATCTACCGATGGATCGATTATCGGTTCAGCTTTAGTTCAAGAATTTGAAGGGAAAGAAAGGGTAATTTATGATTTGAGTAGGAGGTTGATTGATGCTGAAACCAGGTATTCGGCCATTGAGAAACTATGCTTATGCTTATATTTTTCATGTATCAAGCTGAGACATTACCTGTTATCGGCCGAATGCACTGTTGTTTGCAAAGATGACGTGGTCCGATACATGCTATCTATGCCGATTATGAGTGGTAGGATCGGTAAATGGATTTTAGCGCTGTCGGAGTTCGATTTGCGTTACGAATCGGCTAAGGCAGTCAAAGGGCAGATTATGGCCGATTTTGTGACTCAGCATTGCGGTCTAGTGGAAACCTTGGAAATTGTACCCTGGACGCTCTTCTTTGATGGATCTACCTGTGACCGCGGGGCAGCAATCGGCATTGTATTAGTTTCCCCTAAGGGGAGGAAGTATGAGTTTTCCTTGCCGATTGTTGCCACATCAACAAATAATCAGGCTGAGTATCAGGCTCTGATCAAGGGATTGGAGTTGTTAAGAGAAGTTCATGCTGATGCTGTTGAAATATTCGGGGATTCTATGTTGGTTATAAATCAATTGGCCGGAAGCTATGAATGCCGAAGTGAAGTTCTCATAACTTATTTCGAGAGAAGTATGCAACTGTTAAAGGAATTCAAGGATTTCCGATTGGAGCATGTTCCGCGATTGCATAATGAAGACACTAATCGGTTAGCTCAGCATGCCTCGGGATATCAGCCAATGATTAATGCGACATCGGCAGTCGGTGCCGGTGATTGGAGGAAAGAAATTATTGATTATCTAAAAGATCCATCCAAAAAAGTTGAAAGACGCGTTCGATTTCAAGCAACCAAGTATGTGCTCCTTGAAAATGAATTGTATTATCGAACTATCGACGGAATTCTTCTCCGATGCTTGGGTGATGATGAAGCTAGAAGTTTGATGGGGGAAATCCATGAAGGAGTGTGTGGAGCGCATCAGTCGGCTTTTAAGATGAAGTGGATGATTCGAAGGAATGGATATCTTTGGCCAACCATACTTGAAGATTGTTTTAAATATTTCAAGGGATGTCAAGGTTGTCAAAAGTTTGGTAATATCCAGAGAGCACCCGCATCGGCTATGAATCCTATAATAAAGCCTTGGCCGTTCCGGGGATGGGCCATCGATCTGATCGGCTAGATTTATCCACCATCTAGCAAAGGGCATAAGTTCATTCTAGTTGCCACTGACTATTTCACTAAGTGGGTTGAAGCTATTCCTTTGAAGAAAGTCACATCGGCCAATATGATTGATTTTGTGAAGGAGCATATTATTTACCGATTTGGGATTCCCCAAACGATTACTACCGATCAGGGCACCATGTTCACATCGGGGGAGTTCGATGAATTCGCAATCGGTATGGGAATTAAAGTGTTGAATTCTTCTCCTTATTATGCTCAAGCCAATGGGCAGGCCGAAGCGTCTAACAAAGGAATTATCAAGCTTATTAAACGAAAGATTGAAGAAAATCCTAAGCGGTGGCATACATTATTAAATGAAGCATTGTGGTCTTATCGGATGGCTTGTCATGGATCGACCAAGGTATCACCCTATCAATTGGTGTATGGACATGATGCAGTGTTGCCTTGGGAAATTAAGGCTGGATCTAGGCGATTATCTTTTCAAGATCAATTAACTTCCGATGGTTATGCCACTTTGATGACCGATGAATTGGACGATCTAGCAGGGCATCGGTTAAAAGCTTTAATGAGTATAGAAGAAAATAAGAAGAGAGTTGCTAGATGGTATGATAAGAAAGTGAAGGCTAAAGAGTTTGCCGATGGGGATTTGGTATGGAAATTAATTTTACCAATTGGGACCAAAAGTTCGAAGTTTGGAAAGTGGTCTCCTAATTGGGAGGGTTCTTATCGGATAAGTCGATCGGCTCCTGGTAATGCCTACATTCTAGAAACCCTCGAAGGAATTGAATTTCCCAGAGCATTAAACGGCAAATATTTAAAGAAGTACTACCCCAGTATATGGGTCGATGCATAGAAGTTTAGGTGCCGATAACACTCCTATCGGCTGGATCCAAATGCTTGGGGACAAGACTTGGTGTTTCAAAAGTTTAGGTGCCGATAACAGTCCTATCGGCTAGACTAAAAGCTGAGGAAGCAGGAAAGCGCAGATACAATGCCGATGGAAACTCTATGTGTTAAGCAGCGTCTGGATTGCCGATATAGCGCGTAGCCGAATTTGGTTGGCTGCTTCTATCTCCTTGATGTCATCATCGGCAGAACCTTCTAACGGCTTCAGCTTCTTCTTCAGTTGAAGTGCCTTGCGACCATGAGCATTTCGCTCGTGCTCAAGAAGCCTGATGGTCTCTGGCAATTGGCTCTCTTCCTGTTGGGCTTGGAACAGAGCGTTCTCTACTTCCTTGAGCTCCGCCAACAGGGATTCTTTTCTTGCCGATAGATCGGATATCTTCTGCTTCAGCGCGTCTCCAGAAGATCTCAGGATACCGATGTTCTTGTGCTTCTCATCGGTCAAAAGCTTCTCTTTCCTCATTTCTTCGGAGAGTTGAGTCTGAGCGGCTCTATCGGCAAGCCGCCGAGAAGCTCTTTGGTACTGCAGGTGGCGACTCTCCAGATGAGCGGCTTGGAACAGGATTTCTTCAACATCGGCTGGGATTTGGCCTCTGAGAGTTCTGAACAGGGTCTTGGTAGGGTCGGAATCATCAACCAATTGCGCTGTGTCCTGGTGAAGGAGAGCTGACAATTCTTCCAGCCTAACCCTGATCTCTGCCGATGTGATGCCGACCGTTTGAGAAGAGCTTGCTTCTTCACCTTCTTCTTCAGAGAGATCGATGGTGAAGGAGAACAGGCTATCGGGAGAATCTTGTTCCTGGGAGGGAAAGCAAAATTAGCTCATACTCAGAGAATCGGCAAATAGTGCTAACGGTAAACGGTGACTTACTTGCTTCAAGGCGATCTCTTGTCTTTGACTGAGAAGTGCTGACGGAGCTGCAGGCTGATCGGCCAAAGATGCCGATGGAGCTACAGGTTGATCGGCTGAGATTGCCGATGGAACGATATCAACTGAAAGAAGACAAAAGGAGTTATGAGACTAAATAAGAATAAGTTCATCGGTAGCGATATTGTTAAAGTATGTTACCTGGAGGAGGGACAACGGTTGTCTGAATCGGGAGAACTGCCGATGGTATAACTGGACCCACCGGGCCAGTTGTTTGTTCACCCATGTCAGCTGATGTATCTTCTGTTTGAGATCCTTCCTGTTGGGGTTCTTCTATCTGTGGTGCTTCCTGCATAGGTGGGGGAGATGGTGCTTGCTGTGGCTGGGCTTCTGGAGAAGAAGGAGAAGACTCCACCGGAATTGGAGATACCGGAGGAGGAGGGGGAGTTGCTACCTTCTGGCGCTTTGTTCCAGTCTTAGCACCCGTGGTGCCCTTTCTCTTAGGTTGGCTAGACTGGGGGGCATCGGTACTCTCACACCTGGCTTTCGCCGATGCGCCGGTTTGCTGCAATAATGAACAAGAGTTTATAAGCATAAATATAGCCGATATAAAGATAGTCAGCATAAAGGAAAGGATTTGACAAATTGCCTTGAAAGCCCGTGCAAGAGTGGGAGCAGCAACCGTTGGTGATGTCTGGGTTCTTCTGGTGGTGACTTTCCTGAGGCGTACACCCCGATGCACGATGGAAGCTAGAGTGGGAGCATTGTGGCCGATTGAGGAAATCGGGCCTGATGGAAACAAGTCGATCGGCCTGCCACTCCTGCTAACCAATGGAGGAATATTGTCAACCTGCAAAAGGAATACAAGGGTAAGCTGCCGATGGAGGTAATATTGAGAAAATGAAACGTTGGTTTGAGTTACTTACAGTGTCATCGGGAACTTCGTATTCGGAGTCAATCATGCCGTGGTATGAAAGTGCCGATCTGCAGAATAGATGCTCTTTCCATTCTGCCCACCATAACTTGTATGCCTGAGTGATAAAAGCAGCCGGAACCCATTCTGACAGATCTACATCTATATCGGCGTTTGGTGGTAGTTGGACTGCTCGAGTCCACTCAAGAAGGTTGTTGATAGTTTCTCTGGGTTTTATCACATCGGCATAAGGAAGTGCAATCGGCAACTGGCCGAAAGCTAACTGGCGAGCTAATGCCGATGGATTGTAAAATTCGTAAGTTTGAGGGGAGGTTTTTGTGCTACCAAAGAAATTCACTGGAATGATTCTGGGAGTCACAATTGCCATCATCACCTCATTGTCCCTGTCGAGAGCTTCATCAAACGGATTGAAGGTCAGAGGGAGCATGCTATCTGGGTCATCATAAGCCAACCATGGTCGTTCGTCTCTAGTCAAACCCTCATACAGAGTCTGGAAGAATCGGCCGATCTGATCTGGATTACCCCCTGAACCAGGCAGAACTATGACAGCTTCGCCAAAGTTCAAGGGGGCGCGTGTTGCCGATTCCTCTTCACCCAATACATGGTTTTCAGCTATATCTCTTGGGAAACGCTGTGTGAACAGGTTAAAGTTGAGACGCTTGTGCAGATGCAGATTGAGCCACATGTTGACAAACCACCAGGGGCCTCCCAAGTTGCTAGTGGATTGGCCGAGCAGAAGTTTCTGGGCTACTTGATGGAGAAGGTGGTAAGCAGCGCCAAGCAAGTATCGGCCGAGAGGGAATCGGCCACCGTTAGCCAGTCTTTCTGCTGCCGATAGGTAGACAGAAGTCGGTCCTGCCGATCGACCACAGAATACAAACTTGTCCAGCCACATGTTCAGAAAGGTGGTTTGTTCCTTCATGGTGACAGATCCTTTCCCATGGTACTTCTGAATGTACCCCGACCAACCGCCGATAGCGCGAGTCTCCACTTTGGCACTAGGGGCAGTATCAAAAAAGTGGGTGCTATCGGCAGAAGATATATCCAGACCAGTAAGCATGGCTACATCGACAAGAGTAGGAGAAGCAGGGCCATGGCCAAAGGCAAAAGCATTGAGGGTGTCTGACCAAAAGTAGGATGCAGCTATCAGCAGTGACTCGTTCCTATGCATATCGGCAATGGACAATCTAATGCATTGGGCTAGATTCCTTTCACCCCACTGAACTTCATTAGAGTTGCTGACCCTCAAGAACCAGTCTTTCCACCCTACAGTTGGGCTGGGCCAAGAGCGGAAGGTGTCCTTCCACAGATCTAAGGAAAAATTTTTGGCTCTGAAGGGGATCCTGTTGGTTTCTGCGTTGATAAGGTCAGTTGGATCTGGGTCCCCTAGAGGGCCGAGGCATTGAAGGTGTGGTTGATCGGTGGGGATGACAATTTTGTTGGACAATTCCTAGTGATTTTGGGCGTAAAAAGAAATACAAAGTGGAAAGAAAAGGAAGATGTTCAGTAAAATGAATTGCGAGTGAACAGGGATATGAAGAAAAATATAGAAGACGGGGTGGAGATTTGACCTCAGGGACGACGAACCCGATGGCCATCTTGCTGCGAAGGAAGCGTGTGAAGGCGCCAGAGTTGGTGAAGAGGGGTACTTGTCGGAGACCTTAGGAGTTTTTGGTGGCGCCGCCGCTGGAAAAGTAAAGTTGGGTAGTAGAATGGTGTGATGGGGAAGGAGTACCCAAGAAGGAACTATTTATAGGACAAAATGGGCAAGGGCAAATCCGACTTATCTCTTTGTCGCATCCGAGAAATCCGAGGGTACTCAGGTGGATATGGTAACTGTTCGCACGGTAATCCAGGGATTGTGCAGGTGATTTGACGGGAAGCGGTCATTATCTGAAGATATTTTACTGTGCGAGATCTCCTGGTCGGTCCATCGGCAATATTCTATAACGGTCATATTGCCGATGGGCGGATAGAGGGGAAGTAACCGTTTGTGCGAATATCCTGGTCAGGACATCGGCAGATCTTTGTAACGGTATTGTTGCCGATGTACGACTGAGAAAAATGCCCGTTTAGGAAGTTGGGGATTTCGAGGAATCTGCGGAGGAATAGGATCAGAGTTGTTCAGATTGAGGTTGTCGGTTACCAGATTAGGAGCATTAATTGCGGGAAAAGGCATCATTACTGCAGAGAATTTCGGAGCATTAATAGTTTTATACTCCGAAACTGGGGGGCATGTGTTGACACCATTTTTGGGCACGTGTCTAGGATGGCAGGATAAGGTGGCAGTACGATGTTTACAAAGTGGGTTGCCGATGAGGATGGTTGCCGATGAGGGAGAAGTTGAACGTGACTAAGTCCACAGGCAGTAATATGGTGCCGATGGCTAGATAAGAAAGTCTGCCGATGACTATGGTAAAGGGTCTGCCGATGATGCAAAGAGGGAGTCCGGAAGCTGCCGGTCGTTATGTGGAGGAGTTTCGGTTTGTCACGAGGGATAGTTTTGTTATTTCCTTAATTATTTGCATCGTTTTGTATACGGATTCCGTGTAATTTGGAATTCGAATTCTAATCGTGTCTGGTTGTAGCTCTTTGAGCAGGGTATAAATATAGACCCTAGGGCCTTGTAATAAAAAATCAATCAATGAATAAAACACACGTTTTTACTCATATTCCAGCATTTACTTTTCGACGACTTCGTCATACTTTTTCCTTTTGTTACGAGTTCTTAGGAATTTGTCGACTTAAGCTCGGCGTGTTCTCAAGTTCCGCGTGAGTACCTCTTAGCCGTGACATCCGGGCGCATCGCTGTTGTCAGGACTAAAGTATTCGAGTTATCACCTTTGCCGATAGCAAGGTCAAATCGGCTGGCACGCCTTAACATTTGAATCGGGTATTAGCCCTTTGTGTTTGCAGATCAGTTTTGCATCAACAGGGGTGGTAAGTGCCATCATCACATCATGATCCTTATTGAGAGCATCGTTGAAGGGATGAAAGACCAAAGGAAATCTGGTGTCTGGGTCTTCATAAGGCATCCATGCTCGTTGTTCTCTGGTCAGGCCCTCGTACAAAGTCTGAAAGAATCGGCTGACCTGATCTGCGTTACCCCCTGTTCCAGGCAAGACTATGGCAACCTCACCAAAGTTTAGAGGGGGATGAGTTGCCGATTCTTCTTCACCCAGTTCATGATCCTCGGCTATATCCCTGGGGAAACGTTGTGCAAAGAGGTCGAACTCGAGAAGCTTGTGCATGTGGAGGCTGAGCCACATATTGATGAACCAACAGGGACCCCCTAAATTGCCGATGGGTTGGCCGAGCAGAAGTTTTCTGGCTACTTGGTGGAGAAGATGATAGGCAGAGCCAAGCAGGTACCGACCGAGGGGAAATCGGCCACCATTAGCTAATCTCTCTGCTGCCGATAGGTAGACAGAGGTTGGCCCTGCCGATCGACCGCAGAACACAAATTTGTCCAGCCACATGTTCAGAAAGGTGGCTTGTTCCTTTATGTTAACAGGCCCTGTTCTACGATACTTCTGAATGTATCCAGACCAGCCACCGATAGAGCGTGTTTCCACCTTAGCACTAGGTGTGGTGTCAAATATGTGACTACTATCGGCAGTGGATACATCTAGGCCGGTGAGCATAAGCACATCGGCAAGGGTGGGAGAAGCAGGGCCATGGCCGAAAACAAAAGCATTGAGTGTGTCTGACCAGAAATATGATGTGGCAATCAGCAGTGACTCATTCCTATGCATATCGGCAAGGGACAACCTGATGCATTGATCCAGTTTTCGCTCACCCCACTGAACCTCATTTGAATGGCTGACTCTCAAGAACCAATCCTTCCATCCCTTGGTGGGACTGGGCCAGGAACGGAAGGCATCTTTCCACAGATCTAGAGAGAAGTTCTCGGCTCTAAAGGGGATTCTGTTTGTTTCTGCATTGATCAGATCGGTGGGATCTGGGTTCCCTAGTGGACCGAGGCATTGGAGGTGTGGCTGATCGGTGGGGATGACAATTTTGTTGGACAAATCCTATAAATTTTTAAAGGATAAAAAGAAGAACAAGAGAAAAGGGAAAGAATGTTCAGTAAAATGAATCGCGGATGAACAAGGGTATGGTAAAAGTACGAGAGGTGGGATGATGAACTGATCTCAGGAAAAATAAAGTTGATGGCCATATCCTCGCAGGGAAGATGATCGAAGACTTTGGGGTTGGTGGAGAAAGGCCCTCGTTGGAGTTCTTGGGGCTCTCGAGCAGTGCCGCCGCCGGAAAAGCAGAGTTAGGGCTGTAGGATGGTGTGATGAAGAAGGAGTACCCGAGAAGGAACTATTTATAGGACAAAATGGGCAAGGGCAAATCTGACTTATCTCATCGCCGTATCCGTGAAATCCGACGATATTCAGGTAGATATGGTAACTGTTCGCACGGTAATCAAGGGATTGTGCAGGAGATTTGACAGAAAGCGGTCATGATCTAGAGATATTTCACTGTGCGGGATTCCCTGGTCGGTCCATCGGTAGCTTCCTTCAACGGTCATATTACTGATGGGTGAATAAAGTGGGAATGTCCGTTATCTGGTTTAGGAAATTCTAGGAGTCTGCGAGAGAATCGGGTCAAGGTTGTTCGGATTTAATGGTCGGTTGCCAAATTGGGAAGATTAATTGTGGAAAGGCGTCATTAATACAGAGAATTTCGGAGTATTAAGGATTTCATACTCCGAAACTGGGGGGCATGTGTTGACACCGATTTTGGACACGTGCACAGGAATCAGTAGGGTACAAGATCGGTAGGCGGAGCAACGGTAACTAGACTGCAGAAGAGCTGCCGATGAGGAAGGTTGCCGACGAAGGGACGATTGAGTGTGACTAAGTCCAGGAGTGGTGCCGCGTTCGTAACCGATGACCAGTGCCAATGTTTGCCGATGGCGATAGCAGGAAGGCTGCCGATGGCTCCATGGGAGTTGCCAATTGACCCATGGCGGTATCCTGGTCCGTTACAAGGGGATAGTTTTATGTTTTTCCTGAGTCGTTTAAATTCGTTTTGTATACAGATTCTGTTTAATTTGGAATTTGAATCTTAGTCATGTCTGATTGTAGCTCTTTGAGCATGGTATAAATATAGACCCTAGAGGTTGTAATAGGACAGGATCAATCAATCAAACACAAGTTTTTCCTCATATTCCAGCATTTACTTTTTCGACGACTTCGTCATACTTTTTCCTTTTCGTTACGAGTTCTTAGGAATTCGTCGACTTAAGTTCGGCGTATTCTCGAGTTCCGCGTGAATACCTCTTGGCCGTGACATCGGGGCGCATCGCTGTTGTCAGGACCAAAGTATTCGAATTACCACCTTTGCCGATAGTAAGGTCAAATCGGCTGGCACGCCTTAACGTTTAAATCGGGTATTAGCCCTTTGTGTTTGTAGATCCAGCTTTTGCATCAATAGATACTACAAAAGATCCTCATAGGATAACTACAACTACTCACTACACTCCAGGCTCATCGTCTGAGTCAACGTCGAAGATCGCCTCTCCATGCTCGTTGCTAACCTGCTCAAGCTCCTCGTCCTCCATGTCCTCGTGCAAAGGTGGTGCAGCCGCTGCTGGTCCATCTACCTCCATACCATCATCATCGGCCATGATCACCTGAGGTCCCACCTCTGGGTACACTGGTGCATGGCGAGGAATGGGGTGTAGTAAGTTGTTGAGACGGTGAATCTCCACAAGACCAGCCTCAATCTGATCCTGTAGGTAGTTCTCCCGCTCAAGCGACTGGATCCGGTGCATCTCCCAAGCCTGGAGCCTATTCTCTGACACGCGGAGTGCAGTATCCCTCTCACGAGTGATCTGCACCAAGCGCTCCTGCACTGTCTCCCTCTCCCTAGCCAACTGACTCATCTGATCCTACTTATGATCTCTCTCCCTAATGGCCTTCACCCACTACAGCCTACGGTACTCCACAATGTCTTCCCAGTCATTGCGGTCCTTCTGAGCTTGCTCTAGGAGTCTAGCTTGCTTGCGAAACTTGCGAGCACGCTTTTCAGCCTTCTGTTGCATCTCCTGAGCCTGGCGAACAGCCACCATCACCTGAGCATAAGTGTCCTCTCGCTGACTGAACAGCTTGAGCACAGCCATCATAGCACTCATAGCAGGACTCAAACTCTTAGCTCGCTCTCCTTGACCTCGGACCAACGCACAACCATCAGCCTGCTTCCACTCCGCTGCGGCTGGGTCAGCACGGGGAATGGAGGCCGCTGGCCCTCCTGTCAGCTCATCGCCAAACCTCTGACAGATGTTGAGGAGCATAGCATGGGCTGCAACCTGAGCTGCTTCCCATGGCGTCTGCCCATCTGAGTTGCAGGTCCACCCTGTCCATGCAGGCCTGCCCCCATGTGGTGGGACAACCCTCTGCACAGCGAACCACTACAAACCTCCCGTCATATCCACCTCCCACCAGGAATACTGAGGTGGCTCAGTATACCCTACAGACTGTAGTACCCTCCAGAGCAAAGTAGGAGTGCCAAACTCGCTCAAAAAGGTGTCACTGGGGAGAGGTGAATTGGGCACATCCATCTGTGGAAAGAAATAACCGTGGGTAAAAGAGGATTAGTTTAAGCCACATTTATTAATTAAAAGGGATGACATTGTAAGGCAAGGAGTAGACAGAATGTATGTATGAATGCGACATGATGCATGCGCGAACCGTACGTCCTCACAAACATAGAAATTAATATTCTAACGGATATACGGTGTCATACATTCGTCTCTCGATGCGATAACTAGCGATTTACACGTGCGCTGTTAGAGTACCTTGAGAAAACTTCATTGCAGCCCAACAATTCCCAATATATCACTCAAGAAAGCAGTAAACCAAGTGCACATTGCTTGTACATGCCCAACATGCACAAACAATGACACCACAGCTATCCGAGAAAATAAATGCTCCCCAATTAAGTTTCTTTCGTGGTTCCATGGTTTGACATGTAACCACTCCAGAAAACCACCGCGAACACTCCCCTAGACCACCGTTTGGACGATCATGCTCTCACAGCTTACAATTACCAGGGCGTAGGTGCGATGTTGCATAATTTAAATCTAGCGACATATGTGGCTAATTCACATATGAAGGCTACCTCTACCATTAGACCACATGGTAGCATAGTGCGGTAATCACACATCCATACCTGAGTACTACCGGAGTTGCATAAATAAATCCCCCCAAGTTAGTACTTAAATAGCCACCTAGAGTCCTTATATGGGCAAGGAGGATTCGACCACTGGCATAACTTAGGTATTGATTTTCACAGTTTTATTTAAAAACTCTTTTGTTTTTAAATACACAAACGCTGCATTTATAATGCTGAACTTGCTCCGATGGCAGCTGTCACAGAACCGACCAAATTATAAGAGTTCAAGTGTAGAAACGATCGACTAGCAATCAAATTTCCAAACTTGAGCCCATATAATCCCGGTAGTCAACTGAAATAACGAAGGACTTCAAACTAGCTTGCAACAAACCAAGATCGTAATAGTTCAACATAACACAGTGAATGTTACATAGTCATTCATTGACGTCGAAGCGGCACCACATCGGAGTTACTTAGTTATTACAACACAAGTTTGCAGTAGCGGAAGCAAAATAGTTTACAACACACATTCCAAAGTTTTTGTTATTGCCAGAGTCTCATGCCATCCATCCAAAAGCAACATCTATGAAGTTGTTAGAGAACCGCGCCCAACGGTTTAGTCTTCATCCCCAGCGGGATGGAGACAGGTCTTGCAGAAGCCGTCATAAAAGACATCATCTGCAACAGGTGGGAATAAACTCTGAGTACGAGAATGTACTCAACTAGACTTACCCGTCTAGTAAAAACATAAAAGACACCAAGGATCATGCAAGGCTAAATATAAAGTGTAGCTGGCTTGACTCCACCTTTGCCAAAAGCTCAAGTGATTACTAAGTGATTACTATACCCTTTGTAAAGGCTTCATATTAATCTTAATTACCCTAGCACTAGGTTAGCACCTGTACTAAAGCACTTCACTTTGATTAATACAAACAATAATAACCATATCAAGTTCTTCATATGCTCTTCCTTGCTATCATCATTATCACGAACCATTGTTCTTTAGTGAATGCTACTTTTGCCGCTGCTCTGTCAAGTTCTCACTATCCGGGAGAGACGGTGATTCGAATCGATTCCTATCCAACTGGAGGGTTATTCCTAGCACTCACCCAAGCATCCCCCGTTAGAGAGCCAGCGGGTCACCTTTGGTATGACTCAGGATTCGCGGCTCCGATCAGCGCCACACTCGCAGGGCTAGCACTCCGCCAGGGAGGTCAAGACTTTTAACTCACCTGCCTTTGGTCTTACGCCAATGGTCCCCCGCACACCGCACTTCCTCTGGTAGTGCGCACTTTATACTTGCCGGTCTTCCGGCCTGAGTCGTACTACTAGGCTTCGCGGTTGGAATGAGTTATCCAGCCAACTAAGTGTCAGGCATGCGTTCAACATGACAAGAGGACGTACAACGATCGGTCCTTAGCTGCATAACAGTGCAGCTCAAGGAATAAATCATAACTAGAGCTATACAGATCCAACATACATGAGTGAGGACATTCTGGAAAGCTTATGAAATTGTCTACATTTCATCTTTAAACATCACAGCAAGATTCATAAGTTCAACAAGTCAATTAAACAAAGTTCCAGGTTCTGTCCCAAAAAGACAGAGAACACCTATTTCTGGAACCTAACTTGGAGAAGCCATAACTTTTAAACTAATGGACCAAATGATCCCAAATTTAAGCTACAACTAGTTCATAAAATTTACAACAACTTTGATTTAAACAAGTCTCTCAGAAAACCCAGTTATTATCACACAAAGGTCAAATTACTCCCTTACTGTCCAGGACAGCTATAAACCTTTAATTAATTATTTTATGACAAAGTCAAAACATATTCAGTGCCAAACAAAGGGCTTACCAGCACAAGCATAACTTAAGATTCACAGAACATCACATGTTGACCCCTAATCATTTAATAACATGGCATTTATTAATTTAGTTCCATAAAAGGACATAATTACAAGATACCAGCAACAGTGCTTAGAAAAATCTACAAAAATTACAGCAGCACAAGCATAGCATCTTGATATTACCATAAAATGTTCAGAGCAATTGCACATGCCAAACTTAAGATAAGTATTTAACATGTATCAAGGTGCTTATTTCCATAAATTAAGAAACATGGCTTAGATAGTGTCAAACAACAGATTTCAGATTATTTGCATGTTACCATTATCATAAACAAGCTTGACACCAGAGTAGAGCACCAGCATAAGCACCAAACATTTATTATGATTTGAATATGAAAACAAGTCATATCACAAACATAAATTACATATCACAGATACCATACTCCAGAAATCATGAGATATTTATCCTAGCATTCTGATACCACTCAGAGCATAGCATAAAAATTTCATAGCAAAAGGAGCAGTAAATCAAAAGATATGAATTTATACTTAAATAACAAGATTAAATCATAACAATTATTTTTCCCAGAAAACATGGTGCATGTTGTATTATTATTAAAAACTAGCCATCTCAAGAATCACTACAAAATTTATTTCACAATTTTTGGCTCACAAGAACTAGAGATATGTTTTTTGCAAAAATAGCACAAACCCTAAATCCAACAAAGGAGAGAGAGAGACTAACAGGGGGACCCCGCAAGTCAACGGACCCCACACGTCAGTGACCCGAGAGCAGAGGCGCGACTTGACCACCGGAGATCTCATCGACAGTGAGGTCTCGGCGATGGCCAAGAGCACCATCGTGCTCCCCACTCCATTCCGCACCGATTGGTACCAGAAACCCTAACTCTACCGAACCATAGGTACCTCGCCCTCGCGAATGGCGGCACGGCGGTGGTGTGAGGCCGACCGCCGGCGTCTCTGGTCAGAGACTGGGTGAAAGAGGACTCGGACGAGCATCAGCACGACTCAGCAGAGCTTTTGGGACAAGAACGAGGAGAAATGGTGTACTACAGAGCCATGGCCACGACACCGGTGATCACGGCGGAGCTCCGGTGAGGTAAGCTCGCAACGGAGAAGTCAATGCGGGCTTACCGAGGCTCGGCAGCCGCAGCCAACTCGACGACGGTGTTGCGGGGAAGCTAGCGCAGTGCTGGACGGAGTCGCTTGGCCAGAGACGCTAAGACGCGAGCGCGTGAGCTCGCCGAAGCGGCAGCGGCGACGCGGAGAAGATGACGGACGCGAGAGAGGGCAAACCATAGTGGAAATGGTGCTGTCCACACGACCGGGGGCGCCGTGGCAAGTTGTAGGACACGCTGAGGACTAACGAGCGGGACCAACGGTGACGTACGGACACCACGGGTCCAGACACGCGGCGTCACCAGCGAGCTCCCCTCTGCTGACGGCCTCTCCATTCAGTTTCAAAAGCTGACTGAAACTTGATTTTGCACTGCGATTATCTCCTAAACCATTTCATGATTTTGCTGGCTAATTACTCCATGATGTAGAGCTACATGAGGACTCTAACATTGCTTACAAGATCAAGGTTTGATTCGGCCTAAAATTCAAACTAGAAACCAAACAAAACACCCTCGAGCAAACTGTTGCAATCCCACACTTAGAAAATTTTCTAAGTGTTGGAAACAACTCCAAATCTGCCTTGTGGGCCATTTTTGAGCATGATGTGATTATTTTCATGAGATGGCCATCAAACAAATTTTGTTCCTTATAAAATTTGCTACAACTTTGCTGTAGAAAGTTTTGACATGCAAACTATTTATGAAACACTTTTTAGGAGCTTAAGCAAAAGAGGTTTCTAAGGCCTATACATGGAAGTATGACTTAAGCACCTAATTTGGAAAAGTGATCAACATGAACATTGTTCCTAAGTTTGAGTTAAGCATAGAGAAACTATTTACTAAGGCATAGCACACAAGCATGAGCATGGCACAAGCAAACCCAATCATAGGAAGCATATTTAATCAAGTTAAGTCACACTTTAGCATAATATGACATGACTCAAGGTAGATGATGATCATGATATGCTTGAGTAGATAATGATGCTCATGTTATGCATGTGATTGATGCAAAAATAATACTGGGGTGTTACATTCAACTCCTTCGAGAGTTTCTAAAATATAAGCATTGCCAGGAGCAGATCGACTTATCCGATAAGGACCCTGCCAATTAGTTGACCATTTTCCAAACTTTAAGCTTTTAGTCCCAATCGGTAGAATCAGCTTCCACACCAAATCTCCATCGGCAAACTCCTTGGCCTTTACTCTCTTATCTTACCATTTAACAACTCTCTTTTTATTTTCTTCTATGCTAATTAGAGCCCTCAACCGATGCCCTGCTAAATCATGCAACTCATCTTTTATCAAAGTGACATAGTCATCGGCAGTCAGTTGATCCTGAGAGAACACCCGTCTAGAACCAGTTTTAATTTCCCATGGCAATACCGCATCATGTCCATACACCAATTGAAAGGGTGATACTTTGGTTGAACCATGACACACCATCCGATATGACCATAAAGCTTCATTCAATAATGTATGCCATCTCCTAGGATTTTCTTCGATATTACGCTTAATGAGCTTAATAATCCCTTTGTTAGAAGCTTCGGCCTGTCCATTGGCTTAAGCATAGTAAGGAAGAGTTCAATACCTTAATCCTCATATAGATTGCAAACTCATCAAACTCCCCTGTGTGAACATGGTACCCTGATCGGTTGGAATCGTTTGGGGAATGTAAAATCGGTAAACAATATGCTCTTTTACAAAATCAATCATATTGGCCGATGTTACTTTCTTCAAAGAAATAGCCTCAACCCATTTAGTGAAATAATCAATTGCGACGAAGATAAAATTATGCCCTTTACTTGATGGCGGGTAAATCTGACCAATGAGATCAATAGCCCAATCCCGAAACGGCCAAGGTTTGATAATAGGATTCATAGTCGATGCGGTTGCCCTTTGAATATTGCCAAACTTCTGATATCCTTGCCCTTTGAATATTGCCAAACTTCTGATATCCTTGACATCCTTTGAAATACTTAAAACAATCCTCAAGTATGGTCAGTCAATAATATCCATTCCTTCTAATCATCCACTTCATCTTAAAAGTGGATTGGTGTGCCCCACACACTCCTTCATGAATTTCACCCATTAAGCTTTTGGATTCATCATCGCCTAAACATTTAAGCAAGACTTCATCCATTGTACGATAATACAATTCTTCTTCCAGGAGTACATACTTGGTAGCTTGAAACCTAACATGCCTCTCAACTTTCTTGGATGGATTTCTTTCTTAAATAATCAATAATCTCTTTTCTCCAATCATCAGCACTGTCTGCCGATAATGTTTCCATGATAGGTTGATATCTCAAAGCATGCTGAGCCAATTGGTTGGCTTCCTCATTATGTAACCGAGGAATATGCTCTAATCGGAAATCCTTGAACTCCTTCAATAGTTGTAGACATCTTTCATAATATGCTATCAAAACCTCACTTTGTCATTCATAACTCCCAGCCAACTGGTTTATAACACTCCTTTAATAACTCCAATCGGTAAAGAAAACTCATGTTTCTTTCCCGAGGAGAAATTAGCACTATACCGATTCCTGCCCCCCGATCACATGTAGATCTATCAAAGAAGAGCGTCCAAGGAACAATTTCCAAAGCATTCACTACACCACAATGTTGAGTTACAAAATCAGCCATAATCTGCCCTTTAACTGCTTTAGCCGACTCATAGTATAGATCAAATTCCGACAATGCTAGTATCCATTTGCCGATCCTGCCACTCATAATTGGCATTGACAACAAATACCAGACTACATCATCTTTGCATATAATAGTGCATTCGGCTGATAGCAAATAATGTCTCAATTTAACACAAGAAATGTATAAGCACAAGCATAATTTCTCAATTGCCGAATATCTTGTTTCAGCATCCACCAACCTCCTACTCAAATAGTAAATTACACGCTCCTTCCCTTCAAACTCTTGAATGAGAGCTGAACCGATGACCGTATCATCGATAGACAAATATAATCTGAAGGGCTTCCCATGCTGAGGAGGAACCAGGACTGGAGGATTTGTCAAATAATTCATGATTTCATCCAAGGCTAATTGTTGCTCTCTTCCCCACACAAACTCCTAATCGGCCTTTAATTTAAGCAAAGGGCTAAAAGCTCGAATCTTACCCGACAAATTAGATATAAACCATCTAATAAAATTAATCTTGCCGATCAATGATTGAAACTTAGTTTTGTTGGTAGGAGCAATTACTTTGTTGATGGCATCAATGGATCTCTTAGTAATTTCAATTCCCCTTTGATGCACCATGAAACCAAGAAACTGCCCTGCCGATACACCAAATGCACATTTATTAGGATTCATCTTTAAGCCATGTTTCCTTGTGCATTCCAACACTTTTCGTAAATCGGCTAGATGCTTTACGAAATCCCTAGACTTGACCACCACATCATCAATATAGATTTCCACCAGCTTGCCGATGAACTCATAAAAAAAATTCATGGCCTTCTGATAAGTAGCACCAGCATTCTTTAGGCCAACGGTCATGACTATCCATTCAAATAATCCAACATGACCAGGACATCAAAATGCAGTCTTGGGAATATCTTCTTCAGCCATGAATATTTGATTGTATCCTGCATTGCAATCCATGAAACTGATAATTCGATGTCCAGCTGCAGCATCAACCAATAAATCGGCAACTGGCATTGGATAACCATCCATCGGCGTCGCTTTATTAAGATTCCTAAAGTCAATGCAAACACGAAGCTTCCCATTCTTTTTATAAACGGGGACAACATTAGAAATCCCTTCGGCATACCGACACTACCGAATAAATTTAGCTTCAATAAGTTTGGTTACTTCGGCTTTAATATGAGGAAGAATATTAGGATTGCATCGGCGTGCTGGTTGCTGATGCGGAAATCCACACTTAATAGGCAACCGATGTTCAACAATTGATCGATCTAAACCACGCATCTCGGCATAATCCCAAGCAAAGCAATCTTTATAATCCTTTAACAAATCAGTCAATTGCTGCTTACATTTAGAATTTAACTTAGCACTAATAAAAGTAGGTCTTGGCCTATCACCACTACCTATGTCTACTTCTACTAAATCATCAGCCGATGTAAACCCCTGTCCTAATTTTCCATCATTGGCGAACCTATCCATTAAAACTCTTCATCAGAACCGACTGCTTGGATCGGTGGAATTTCATAATCGGCAACTTTGAGAAAATCTTTCTCCCAAACATCCCCTGAAATGCATCTGGTCTTCTCATAAGTATCTGACTCTGCCGATGCAATGACATATGAAGAATCTCCGGGGACAATTTCAATCTTATCACCTACCCACTGAACAAGGCACTGGTGCATTATAGAAGGAATACAACAATTGGCATGAATCCAATCTCTCCCAAGTAGCAAATTATATGCACCTTTTTCCACTGATAACAAAGAAAGTCGTCGACAAAGTCTTGTTGCCGATGGCCAGTTCAACACATATGGCTCCCTTAACTGGAGACACATTCCCCTCAAAATCTTTCAACAACATATCTGTCTTGGTTAAATCTTGATCTCCTTTACCAAGTTTCCGATATACTGTATATGGCATAATGTTAATTGTAGCTCCTCCATCAATGAGTATCATGGAAATCGGCTGTGCAGCAACTCTGCCTATGACAAACAGAGCCTTGAGATGCTGTCTTTCATCATCAGAAGGCTTCTAAAAAATAGCTGTCATTGGGTCAAGTGCCAACTGAGTTATCTGATCAGGGAATTCTATCTGTTCACCATCACTGAAAGGTGCAAGAAATTCCATCGGCAACATAAATACCATGTTTACATCTGCCGATGGCCCTTTTCCCTTGTGATCTGATTGCTGCTGATTTTCTGACTTAGAAGAATTTTGTTCCCTATTTAATTCTTCCTGCCTTTCTCGCTGCATCCTCCTTTTCTGTGTCCTTGTTAATCCTTCTGGACACCACTAGGGAAGCTGTGTTTTCCGTATCAGTTGGTAGCGAGCTTCCCTTGACTCCACCCGATAAGTATTAGCATCCCTGCAAAATATAAACTCATCGAGAACCCATACATTTGCCATTTCTTCATGTTCTTCTTGGTTCCTTGGAAAATGACCACCACGTTCACCAAGCCTGTCATGCATGCTACGCCGGCCCCCCCAGACGATCATGGACTAACACCCTTCCTCTAATCGGCTCATTATATCGTCGATCGTCATTCTGAAACTATCGGTGTGATCGATCATACCGATTATAACCATTGCAGTCAGGGCAGTCTCTAACAGTTGGTAATTTGATATTTTGCCCCTAACAGTGAATGAAAAATGGGCAATTCTAGTGATCTTTATGCCGATTCCACTCTTGTCGGCGTCTTTCTTCTTCTCGGCGTCGAACCTCTCGCTGACGGCGATACCGATCTTCACGTTGCTGCCACATTTCTTGATGTCACCTATGGGTAATCACAATACCGGATCGAGGAGATCTCCCAGAGCTTCTACCCTCCTAAATCAAACCTTTGCCCTTGGCATCATTAGTAGTTACCTGATGCTGGGGATCCACCAATGCGTTTCTGTCAGCTGCTTCTAATGTCAAGACCTTGGTCTTACCTTTGGCATCCAGCATGTTTGCAGGTAAAGGATGTTGATCAATCTTCATCGGCTTCTGAGTTTTGGAATTATCAAACTTAATTCTCCCAGATTCTATAGCTGATTGCAGCTGCTGTCTAAACACTTTGCAGTCATTTGTGCTGTGTGATGTTGCATTATGCCACTTGCAATACTTGATCCTTTTCAACTCTTCTACCGATGGAATCACATGATTAGGTGACAATTTAATTTGTCCCTCTTGAAGCAAGAAATCAAATATCCTATTTGCCTTGGTGACATCAAAGGAAAACTTTTCTGGCTCCTTTTGACCAAAAGGACAAGACATCGGCTTTTTGTTTTTCACCCACTCTACCAAGCTAATGACTGGTTCTTCATCAGAATCTAAACTCATTGCCTCATCAACGAACGACACCTTCTTATTCCAAGCTTTCCTAGGTTCAAAAGCCTTGATATCATGATCGAAAATCATCTGCACCAAGTGACTCAGACTTTCAAACTCTTAAGAAGCATATTTATCTTTGATGTGTGGCAATAATCCTTGGAAAGACAAATCGGCTAGCTGCCGATCATCCAAAACCAGACTATATCATTTGTTCTTAACATCCCGCAACCTTTGCACAAAGCTTTCAACCGATTCGTCGTTGCGCTGCCTCAGCCTTACTAAATCGGTAATCTTCTTTTCATGGACTCCAGAAAAGAAATACTTGCGGAACTGCTTCTCTAGATCGGCCCAAGTAATTACCGAATTTGGAGGTAGTGAAATAAACCAAGTAAATGCCGATCCTGACAAAGATGATGAAAATAAACGAACTCTTAATTCATCTCTGATAGCAGCCTCTCCACACTAGATGATGAATCGATTGACATGTTCCATTGCGGACGTATCATCTTGCCCAGAAAACTTAGTGAAATCTGGCACCTTGTACCGATTCGGAAGTGGAATCAAATCATATGCAGGAGGATACGGTGTTCGATAATAATAAGTATTGACCTTGGGCTTTATCCCAAACTGATCTCTCATTACTTTAGCTATCTTATCGGCCCAATAGGCATCGGCATCCTGCCGATTTGGGGGCTGAGGTTCCGGCACCTGCTGATAAGCTTCCACATGCCTCTGAGGCGCACGATCTCTAGGGAACATACCGTTGGCCATAGCTTGTTGGCCACCAATCTGTTGAGCAATGTTCATCGGCTGATTGGCTGGTCCTTGATTCTAAAAAACATCCTGCATCTATCCTTGCTGGAATCTTGTAGCCTCATGATTCTGTTATGTCATTTGTGGAACGACAAACTGTCCTGTCCATGCATTGTTAGCAATCATCGGCACAGGCCCTGCCGATGGCTGATAATTGGGTGTCATCATTGGGTTACCATACCCTACCTAAGTCATCAACCTCTGGTGCGTCGGCAGTGGATCCGCCAATGCATTAGGCATCTGGAATATTGGCATCTGAAAGTTCCCTGTAACAGGCCTTACAGTAGTAGTAGTTGAATACTGAGGGTTTTGAGTCATCGGCGAAACCGGAGGTGCTGATGTCATAGGAGCTTTTCCTGCCAAGTCAGCCACCTAAGATGTTCCAGAACTATTTGCAAAAAAATCCGGAGGCATACCATATCCCCACCAGTTGGGAGGAACTTGGCATTTCTAGAATACGGATCCTGACATTGCCGATGCCGATAGATCTGTGTTGAGTTGAACCTATCCCTCTGATGTTGCTGGATTAGTCCTCATCGGTGTAGATTGCCCATTAGTCATCCCTAATGTGCTTGGTGGAGAGGTAGCTTTCGTACCCACAATGGCTAGAGGAGCCGATGGAGCCGTAACCGATGATAACCCTGGCTGATGATAGGCTGGGCCCATGTATAATGGTGGTGACTATCCTTCTTTGAAAGTTCTTGCCACAGCGTTGAAAATAGTATAGGACAACACACTGGATTGATTAATCAAAGCAGGATTAATAGTATTGTCAACCATATCTTGCAATTTACCAGTATTGGCTTCAAACATGATCTACCGAGGCATCGGCAGTTTTAGCTTCTGGATCACTTCGCCGCTCCTGTTGACGCTGAAGGATTTTAAGCATAACTGCTTGTATTCCTCCATAGCCTTTGCCATCACCTGCTTCTGCTCATTGTTGACGGTCCTTAAGTATCAAATTTAATTATCAAATAAACAAAGAAAAGGATCCAAATGAAATCAACATCTAGACTTAGGGTTTTATCTGACAAGATTCCACGAGTTTTGATGTTTGTCTATTTCTGCTGGGGGTTATCAGGAAATACGGAAGAAAGGCCCACACGTCAGGATTACATAGAGATATCAATGTGCCGCACAATTATCTTACATCTAGAAGACTCCAGAAGCCACGAGACGGAAGCAGAGGCCGAACGGGGCCAGGCACTGGGCGCCCGCCCAGTTGCCCTAGGTGCCCGCCCCCTATTGGAGTCCAAACAGGACTCTGTTTCGGGAAAGATCTCCATCGACCTAAAGGATCAAGGATAACCATTCAATCAATGTCGGTTTGATCCAACAGGCCATATTCACTTGAAGGGACTATAAAACCAGACCCCCTGGCCCCTGGAGGAGAGAGCCTCTCAACCCTAATTCATTATTCTCAAGGGAGAAGAAGCCCCTGATCAAGATTAGAGCCACCACATCAATTATACATCTAGAATAGCATAGCTACATAGGATTAGAACTAGAAGGAGTCAATCTTCGATTGGTTTCCTGGATCTGTGAAGAGGATTCTTGGTAATTCTCTAATTGCGCTTCTAATTGTTCTTCTAATTATCTTTGTTCTTCAATATTATGAATATGACTTTGTTCTACTTCAATATATTGCTTATGACTTTGCTCTAATTGTTTATATTCAAGATTATATTGTTCTTTGTTTATCATAGTTATATACTTGGCTTAGTTAGATTGGATCTATATACATGTTTAGGATCGTATAGCGTTTATCCATTGGATCCATGGGTAAATGATAGATATTGTGTAGGTGTGGTGCTTATACCGTATTTATCTGCGATTGTACCCAAGATGCCAGATCGTGGGGTAGTTCGTGAGAGTGACAACTTCATTGATTCTTATATAGTCCGACCTCTCGTGTATTGGGCTGGCAGAGCACCATTATTACAGGGGAGTGATTGCTATGTTTCTCATTTACCTTGCTAATATCACTATGCATGGGCGTAGTATTGTCTCACAATGATTGCTAAGTATGCTTGCACTAACTATGATAATGCTAGACTATATGGTTGAGAATAACTTAGGAAATATTCTTGTAGTTCGTTCTAATTCCATGCTAATGACTTTCTAGAGTATCTAATTGAGGTGCTTATTATATTTATTATGTGGCTAAGTTATGCTGATCAGATTAATTATCTTTGTCACTATTCATTACTTCATATATCCTTTATGTGACACTTATCCCTGTATGAAAGAGTTAGATAAATGTTCTCAATTATATATGCAATGATAGATACTCAATCTTATATTCTATTCTGTAATCAATATTGATGATTGCTAATCCCTTCCCAATGGTAAAAATATAAATAACGATACCTGGAATACTTCCTGGTTAAAATGCTACTTCGGTATTAATCTGTGCGCTTGCAGATCCCATTCATTATTTATTTAGAAGAGCAATTGCATATTTTAATACCGCGTCTCTCATGTCATGCTGGGGATGACACTTGGCTTAAGTGGTATGTGTGATAGGTTTGGCATTTTTGGCACCGTTACTAGAATTAGAAAACTAAGTCTACTTTTGGTAATAATGTTAAGAATATCCAACACTCATCCCTGAGATCAGCCTCCATTACAGCGATGATGCTGTCTATGTTGAATTCAGTAGTAGACATATTGATCTTGATGATGAATTTGTCCCACTGGGCGTGCTAAAAGATGTGTTGGTGCAAAAGTGAATCTGCAAACTGTCGACGAAAGATAGTCGGTAGTCTACCTTGAGGTATGCCCACGGTAGTAGTTTATCGGTAGACGCTGCGCAAGCTATGAACTTGATGGTAGCGCAAGACACGGACAAGGTTTTTATCCAGGTTCGGCCGCCGTATGGGCGTCATAACTACGTACCACGTCTGATCATATTGCTGTGGATTGTGTTGAGTTGAGATTCGATGTGTAGGGGGGTCCCTTGCCTCTCCTTATATAGTTCGGAGGGCAGGATTACAGATCTAGAAACTAATCCTAGTCGGTTACCATTGCCATAGATAGTACGATATCAATTCCTATTCTAACCGACTAGAATCCTGCTTGATCTCTATGTCTTGTTTCCTTGCGCGAAACTTCGAACAGTCGGATCAAGCCTCGAACTCGTCTCGTAATGGGCCAAGTTTCCTGGCCCAAGTCTAGCCGTAAGGGTATAGGGGTTTATACCCCCACAGCTAGTCCCCGAGCACCATGTATTGTGATGTAACACGCCGTCTTGAGCTAGATTCGACTAGCAAGGCTTGACATCTTCAGTCAGCATGAAAGTCGCCCAAACAATTGCAACGGTATTTTGACCAACTCAAAAGACACTTGATCAACATTGACATCGAAGAAGCAGGTCGTTCGAAGAATGCATGGTGCTCTTAATCAAAAAAATATTTCTCTCCTTATGAAGTGTGTCTGTTGACGGTCCTTAAGTACTAAAATTAACCATCAACTAAACAAGGAAAACGATCCAAATGTAACAAACATCTAGAATTAGGGTTTTATCTGATAGAATTCCACGAGTTTTGGTGTTTATCTATTTTTGTAGGGGGTTATCAGAAAATATGGAGAGAAAGCCCACATGTCATGTTTACAACGAGATAATTACGTGTCGTGCAATTTTCCTCAATCTAGAAGAGTCCAGAAGCCACAGGAACGAACGAGAAGATGATCGGGCTCGGGGGCAGGGCGCCCGCCCACCCCCCTTGGGCGCCCGCCTAGGGTTAGAGTCCAATCAGGACTCTCTTTCGGGACTAAGCTCCACCGACCTAAAGGATGAATCTAAACCATACAATCAATGTTGGTTTGATTCAACGCCCCAAATTCAATTGAAAGGACTATATAACCAAAGCCTCTCCACCCCTGGGGGAGAGAGGAGAAGAGAAGAAATCATTATCAGAGGTAGCCATCAAAGATAGGGTTTAGAGCTTCTCTCCCACAAATAATTAGAATTAGCTACTCCCTAATCCTTCAAGTTTAGAGGATTGATTAAATAGCAATTAGAGAAGTAGAGCACTACGCTCTGGATTCGGATCTTCGGTAATAAAGATTGGTATTATTCATATCTTTCTCTAATTCTTTGTTCTAATTGCATTATGTCTCTAATTATTATGCTCTTAGTTTGCTCTAGACCTCTGCCTCAATTTGATGCAGGACGATACTCCGACGCCTCCTACGCTTTCACGAATGACTACTACCAAGAGGCTGGCGCTTTCTTCACCCGTACCGACAACACTCTCCTCGACATCCAGAATACGCAAGCAGAACATGGACGACTCCTGGAAGTGCAGCAAAAATGGAACCAGGACCACGCCACTGCAATACAAGAGCTGAGACAAGATACAACAACAATGAACGACAACATCACAACCACGTTGCGGTTCTGGAACATCGGGTAAGACCGACATCAATATCCAGCTTGGGGGAGTTCCTCCCTAATTTATCAAGTAAGTTTTTATTTGCTCTTCTTATTTATTCTTTTCTATTTTAGTATTTTATCTTAAAAGAAAAAATTAGAAAACCTAATAAATATTTTCTTGCTTAACAAAATAAAAAGAGTGTGTAGATAAGTGTAAATTATTTTATCTCCTAAGTATTAATCTCTAGAAATATAAAAGACCAAAAAGATATATGATGGAAATGATGAATAGTTGCTCTGTTTGCTTACTTTCAAGTACCTAGCTTTTATATTAGAGTTCTTCCAGGAATTATTAAAACTGAAATTACTCTCTATGGGAAGCATAAAACTAAAGTCTAGGTAAGAGAAAGGCATAATATAAAGTTGAGTTGTTGTTTATCTTGTTCCTACTACACTAAGTTCTGGAGATTTATTTTGAAAACTTACAAATCACATGATGAGTTCCTAGCATTACAAACTACCTACCACAACCATACTTGTTATAACATATTTTACTTATATTCACATTAAGTTTGATCGAGCTGTGTAGACCCTTAGGAGCTTTTCATGTGGTTAAATTAAGATATTCACTTGCACACATCTACTACACCATCCACCACCATTCATTAAAATTGCTAAAAATATTATCACTCACTGTCCCAAATATTGTGATTCTCTCTCTGTAAAAAGATTCAATGTAGAAGAGGCATGGGTTATGAAAAAAAATGCGAGGAAATAAAAAGGGGCAAGTGCCCGGAACCTCAGAAAAGAAAAAAAAGAGTGAGACGAGTGGTAAAAATGGACAAGTGTCCGGAGTAGAATTAGGGGTACAAAGATGCCCACTTGAGCGGAAAAAATGGACAAGTGTCCGACAGTAGAATTAGGGGTGTCTACTACCTACCTGGAAAAAAAGAAGAGAAAAGAAAAGATAGCCCATGTTCTCCCAAAGCAAAGATCAAAGAAGAGGAGAGATAGCAATATGAGGAGCAATGAGAAGTAAGTTTTATTATCACTTATACATTTTTTTACCATCACTATTGTTGACGGACCTTAAGTATCAAATTTAATTATCAAATAAATAAAGAAAAGGATCCAAATGAAATCAACATCTAGACTTAGGGTTTTATCTGATAGAATTCCACGAGTTTTGGTGTTTGTCTATTTCTGCAGGGGGTTACCAGGAAATACGGAAGAAAGGCCCACACGTCGGGATTACATAGAGATATTAATGTGCCGCGCAATTATCTTACATCTAGAAGACTCCAGAAGCCACGAGACCGAAGCGGAGGCGAAATTGGGCCAGAGGCAGGGCGCCCGCCCTCCTGACCTGGGCGCACGCCCCCTCTGGGAGTCCAATCAGGACTCTGCTTCGTGGGAGATCTCCACCGACCTAAAGGATGAATCTAAACCATACAATCTATGTCGGTTTGATCTAATGGCCCATATTCACTTGGAGGGACTATAAAACCAGACCCCCTGGCCCCTGGAGGAGAGAGCCTCTCAACCCTAACTCATTGTTCCATCAAGGGAGAAGAAGCCTATGATCAAAATTAGAGCCATCACATCAATTAGATATCTAGATTAGCATAGCTATATAGGATTAGAACTAGAAGGAGTCAATCTTCGATTGGTTTCCGGATCTGTCAAGAGGATTCTTGGTAATTCTCTAATTGTGCTTCTAATTACTTTCTAATTATCTTTGTTCTTCAATATTATGAATATGACTTTGTTCTACTTCAATATATTGCTTATGACTTTGCTCTATTTGCTTATATTCAAGATTATATTGTTCTTAGTTTATTATAGTTATGTACTTGGCTTAGTTAGATTCGATCTATATACATGCTTAGGATCGTATAGCATTTATCCATCGGATCCATGGGTAAATGATAGATATTGTGTAGGCGTGGTGCTTATACCGTATTTATCTACGATTGTACCCAATATGCCAGATCGTGGGGTGGTTCGTGATAGTGACAGCTTCATTGATTCTTATATAGTCCCCCTCTCGTGTATTGTGCTGGCAGAGCAACATTATTACAGGGGAGTGATTGCTATGTTTCTCATTTACCTTGCTAATATCACTATGCATGGGCGTAGTCTTGTCTTGCAATGATTGCTAAGTATGCTTGCACTAACTATGATAATGCTAGACTATATAGTTGAGAATAACTTAGGGAATATTTTTGTAGTTCGTTCTAATACCATGCTAATGACTTTCTAGAGTATCTAATTGAGGTGCTTATCATATTTATTATGTGGCTAGATCAGATTAATTATCTTTGTCACTATTATTATTTCATATATCCTTTATGTGACACTTATCCCTGTATGAAGAGTTAGATATAATGTTCTCAATTATACATGCAATGATAGATGCTCAATCTCATATTCTATTCTGTAATCAATAGTGATGATTGCTAATCCCTTCCCAGTGGTAAAAAAATAAATAACGATACCTGGAATACTTCCCGGTTAAAATGCTACATCAGTATTAATCTGTGCGCTTGCAGATCCCATTCATTATTTATTTAGAAGAGCAATTGCATATTTCAATACCGCGTCTCTTATATCATGCTGGGGATGACAACTTGGCTTAAGTGGTGTGAGGGATAGGTTTGGCATTTTTGGCACCGTTACTAGATTTAGAGAACTTAGTCTACTTTTGGTAATGATGTTAAGAATACCCAACAAGCATTTTTGGCGCCGTTGCCGGGGAAGGTTGATTAATAATCAGGAATGGAATAAAAGATTTTGAGTTATCATTCGCATCACTAATATGATTGAGCTTATCTATTCTCTCATACAGTTTTACTCCGATATTTTTCTATTTTATCTTATGCAGGGGAATGTATGAAAAGAAGACATCTTCCAGGAAATTTTGTTGACAATCCCGAAGCATTATTCAAGAAGATGAGAGCAAAGCTCAAGAAGAGATCATCAACACTTCAGCAAGAAGCTTCATCCAATCAAGAAGATCACCGGAACTTGTCTTCAGAGTTCGAGGCCATGGCGAACAAATCAATCCGCGAGTTCTCAGCTCCCACTACGGACAACATCCGCACTGGACCTGCTGCAGAGATCGATGGCAACTTTGAGCTCAAGCCTGGACTTATCAACATGGTGCAATCCAACCAGTTCTGTGGGAAGGCACATGAAGATGCTAGTGCTCATTTACAACACTTCCTGGAGATTTGCAACACATTCACCATATCAGGAGTTTCCAAAGATGCTATACTACTTTGCCTCTTCCCATTCTCATTGTTAGGAAGAGCGAAGCAGTGGTTCTACGCTACAAAGGAGAAGAATACTACGTGGGCACTCTGCTCAACAAACTTCCTGGCAAAGTCCTTTCCCATGGGCAAGACCAATGCTCTCCGTGGGAAGATTACAAGTTTTCAGCAACAAAATGATGAATCCGTTCCAGAAGCATGGGAGCGCTTTCAAGACTACATCCTAGAATGTCCCCATCATAGAATGGAGAGTTGGCTATTGATGCAGACGTTTTATCATGGGCTCGGCAACAGTGCCCGAGAGACCATGGATGCTGCAGCTGGAGGAGCATTCTTATCACTTACCATATCACAAGCCACAGCTCTTGTGGAAAAGATGGCGTCCAATCAAAGCTGGAATGAAGAGAGGACCCAAACATGCAAGAGAGGTGGAGGTATGGATCAGCTGAAGGAGGTAGACATGCTGTTTGCAAAGCTAGACCTGCTCATGAAGAAGCTCGACGATAGAGCTGGAGACAAGAAAGAAGTTATGCACATCTACGACTCTCACATGACTTGTGAGGAGTGTGGAGACACTAGACACTCAGGCAACCACTGCCTCGAGATACTTGAGGATGTGAACTACATCAACAACAACAACAACAACTACTACAACCGTCCTCAACAAAATCAAGGTTGGAATCAACAGAGGCCTAACTACTCAGGTAATTATCAAGGTAACAATTCTTACAACAATAATAATAATTTTCCACCTTTGAGAGAGTTAGTGTCTAATTAAGGAAAGCTAATGGATAACCTATCTAAGAAATTGGCATCTAATGATAAAATGCTAGAAAATATAAATAATAGAATGGATAATTTCTCTACTGCCATCAAGAATCAAATTAGCTTTAATAAAATGATTGAATCTCAGTTAAATCAAATAGCTGCTACTGTTCCTACCACTAACCCCGGTATATCATCACAACCGGAAGGATTAGAATCTGCAAATCTTATAGACATGTTTGATGCAGGTAATAATTGGAGTAACCCCGTCACTGAATTCTCAACTGACCTTCTACCGGTCAAGTGAGGCGATCCAGGACGCCCCGTCATCCCGATCTCCATCGGCATGGTGGACGTTCCAGAAGCACTCTGCGACTTTGGCTCTAGCGTCAACATTATACCCAGGGTACTCTATGAAAAATTCTTTACATATCCTTTATTAGAAACAACCATGTGTTTGCAGTTTGCAGATCAGACGATAACTTATCCAAAAGGAATAGTAAAGAACCTTTGCGTCCGAGTTGGTACCTTATATGCCCCAGCAGACTTCGTAGTGATAGAGACCGGAAATGATGAGAGAGCATCTATCATCCTAGGGAGGCCATTCTTGAACACCACGGGAGCTATCTTCTACGCTAGTGCTGCCAAGATCAGTTTCTACATCAAAGGGAGGAAGGAGACATTTTTCTTCAAGAACAAGACTACACAAATTCTAGATCAATCCACACGTAAATCAAGGAAGAGGACCAACAGGAGGAACAGGAACAAGCAAGTGTGGACCGAGTCAGCTAAGATGGTCACTGTAGTTCATGGAGGCCAAGATCACCAACTTAAGTCACCGTTTTTGACCAAGAAGGACGACCCAGGAATGCCAAGCATCAACTGCTCCATAAATGGATACAACTTCTACAAGACGACTTGCGACACCGGATCGGGCGTCAACATAATGGCCGCAGTCACCTATCGGCTCTTGTTTGGGACCATGCCACTAAGACCAACATACATTCAGCTCTAGATGGCAGATCAGATATTTCGAGAAATTAAAGGAATAGTAACTGATGTCCCAGTCAAAATAGACGATCATTTTGTCTACACAGACTTTCAAGTTATTGACATGGGAGAAGACGAGTATGATCCACCCATCATCCTTGGAAGACCATTCCTCAGCACCGTTAAAGCAATTATCTACATTGGTACTGAAGAAGTCCATATGCACTTCCCCTCAGAGAAGGTACGCCATTATTTTACTGACCCTAACTATATTGTTGAAGAATCTAAGCAGGTCAGAAAGAGACGCAACCGCAACCAGAGGAGGCAGATCATCAGGGACGGATGGGCAGACTATGAAGGAGAAGTTGTAAGGTCAGAAGACGTAGAGTTTAAACAGAATTATCCTGAGGAGACGGAAGCACCAAGTCAGGTGTGGAAAATGAAGATAACTATACAAGAAGAGGAGGCGCTGCCGGAAATACCGACTTCGCCACCCAACGAACCTCAGGACGATTAAGAAAATGGAGAGTCCCGTTCGGAGGACTTAAAAAACACCGAACGCCTTGCCAAGAGGTAACTTGGTAGTTATCATTTCCCTTTCAATTATTTCAAATAGTTTATTTAGTTAATCATGTTCATGCTATCTTGAAAAGAAAATAAAAAAAATGTGTGAAAAACAGTAAGCCCCATGTGAGTATACGAGTGGCATAAAACCCATAAGTACATTCACTGTGGTGGCATAAAAATAAAATAATTATTTTTCTGCTCTATAAAAATAAAAATATAAAAACAGGGAGTAATATTTATTAAGGAGTCTCAACATGATAAAGGCTAGATATTTATGCTAACACTTAATCAGTTCCACAAGCTTTGTTGTCTATTTGAGCTCCACAGAATTTAAGAATCAAGAAGACTGGCAGACGGAGGACATTCTAATCGCTGTCAGAATGCTACTGACTTTCAAATACACCTCTGCCACCTGCTACCTACATCAAAAGAAATTACGTCAAAATTCAGCTTTGGGGAGAGCACCCCCATTTATCTCGATAAGTATTTCTATCTATCTTTATACTTATATTATTTTAGAATATAAATACACATAAACTATGGAAAACCAAATAAAGAGTTTGTGCTTATATATATATATATATGTCTTTTGCTTAGTGTGTTTAATAAATAAATAAAGTGGCTATGCTAATCTGTATCTAAATAAAACTTAAGCATGGATATGATGAATAGTTGCTCTGCTTAATTTGCACATTTTAAGTTCTCTCTCAAGTTTAGACATAACAGTTATAATTTGAAACTTTCTCTAGACCTAAACTTGTGGGATGAAAACTTGAACTAAAGTCTAAGTTGTTAACGGATACGATATGGGAAGGTTGAGCTGCTGTTTATCTGTTCCTAGAGATGCTAGAATTCTGGAGAATTTTATCTTTAAAAATCTTTAAAATGTTGCATGATGAGTTCCTGTATGATGAGAGTTTAAATTCCTACCACAGCCATATATACATGCTTGCTAGACTTTAAGCCACACATTTAATATTTACTACTTATGAGCATTGAGTTGGTCAAGCTGTGTAGACCCTTAGGAGCTTGTCATGTGGTTAAATCAAGATTCACTTGCACGTTCACTCATATATGCTACTTCTACTCCGGAAGTACCATCCACATATATACATCCATTTCCATCTCTAGAATCACCCAAAAATATTCTCCTCCTAATTCGGGAGAGAATAGCCAAAAATATTCCTGTTTTTCCCTTGTGAAATAAATGCTCAAGTTATCTTGTTACTACCACTTGCTATATTATCTCAAGAGATGAGTGCTCTAAAAAAATATATATGAGGAAATAAAAAGGAGCAAGTGCTCGGAACCTCGAAATAAAAGAAAAAGTGAGACGAGAGGTAAAAATGGACAAGTGTCCGACAGTAGAATTAGGGGTACAAGATACCCACCTGAGAGAAAAGAAAATGAAGAGCATCTCATTCTCCTCACAAAGTTTCAAAAAGCAAGGAAGGTATGTATTCCCTCAAAGAGCAAAAGTAGAATTAGACTTCCACCACCATTGTTATCACCATCATCACCATATACCATTCATTCGCCACACATGCACATCTTGATTAAACTTATTGATTTGTTTCTTTGGATCCATGGTTTGACTATGCAATAAATGTCTTGTAAGTATGTATACTTTATCTCCCACCTATGAGCTCAAGATATAAAAGCCTTATTAGAGTAGGGTGAGAGAGCAGACAATGTCACTATGCTTTATACCACAATGTACACATATCTTGAGAGAAGGCATATACCATCACTGCATTGGTAAGGATCCAGAAATACCACAAAAGAGAGATCTGAGAGAATCATACAAGGAATCTTTGAGTTTTATTTGAAAATCTGCAAAAACCCCAGAGCTATAGCTGATCAAGAATAAGAGACATGGCACTTGGCTAGACTGTTCTATCTTTTAACTACTCAAGACAGAAGTGACGGTTACAAGTCCCATGGTGAAAGGTAAAGTAAGTAAGTTTTAAGTCTTGACAGTTTACTCTAACTCAGAGATGAGATCTTATTTAAAAAGCATGTGTACCGTCAATTTTTAAATATTGTAACAACTTATGATCCATAGCTGAGTCTGTCCTTGCTCAGGGACGAGCAAGAGGTAAGCTTGGGGGAGTTTGTTGACGGTCCTTAAGTATCAAATTTAATTATCAAATAAATAAAGAAAAGGATCCAAATGAAATCAACATCTAGACTTAGGGTTTTATCTGATAGAATTCCACGAGTTTTGGTGTTTGTCTATTTCTGTAGGGGGTTATCAGGAAATACGGAAGAAAGGCCCACACGTCGGGATTACATAGAGATATTAACGTGCCGCGCAATTATCTTACATCTAGAAGACTCCAGAAGCCACGAGACCGAAGCGGAGGCGAAACGGGGCCAGAGGCAGGGCGCCCGCCCTCCTGCCCCGGGTGCCCGCCCCCTCTGGGAGTCTAATCAGGACTCTGCTTCGTGGGAGATCTCCACCGACCTAAAGGATGAATCTAAACCATACAATCTATGTCGGTTTGATCCAATGGCCCATATTCACTTGGAGGGACTATAAACCAGACCCCCTGGCCCCTGGAGGAGAGAGCCTCTCAACCCTAATTCATTGTTCCTCAGGGGAGAAGAAGCCTCTGATCAAGATTAGAGCCATCACATCAATTAGATATCTAGATTAGCATAGCTACATAGGATTAGAACTAGAAGGAGTCAATCTTCGATTGGTTTCTGGATCTGTCAAGAGGATTCTTGGTAATTCTCTAATTGTGCTTCTAATTACTTTCTAATTATCTTTGTTCTTCAATATTATGAATATGACTTTGTTCTACTTCAATATATTGCTTATGACTTTGCTCTATTTGCTTATATTCAAGATTATATTGTTCTTAGTTTATTATAGTTATGTACTTGGCTTAGTTAGATTCGATCTATATACATGCTTAGGATCGTATAGCGTTTATCCATCGGATCCATGGGTAAATGATAGATATTGTGTAGGCGTGGTGCTTATACCGTATTTATCTGCGATTGTACCCAATATGCCAGATCGTGAGGTGGTTCGTGATAGTGACAGCTTCATTGATTCTTATATAGTTCCCCTCTCGTGTATTGGGCTGGCAGAGCAACATTATTACAGGGGAGTGATTGCTATGTTTCTCATTTACTTTGCTAATATCACTATGCATGGGCGTAGTCTTGTCTTGCAATGATTCCTAAGTATGCTTGCACTAACTATGATAATGCTAGACTATATAGTTGAGAACAACTTAGGGAATATTCTTGTAGTTCGTTCTAATACCATGCTAATGACTTTCTAGAGTATCTAATTGAGGTGCTTATCATATTTATTATGTGGCTAGATCAGATTAATTATTTTTGTCACTATTATTATTTCATATATCCTTTATGTGACACTTATCCCTGTATGAAGAGTTAGATATAATATTCTCAATTATACATGCAATGATAGATGCTCAATCTCATATTCTATTCTGTAATCAATAGTGATGATTGCTAATCCCTTCGCAGTGGTAAAAATATAAATAACGATACCTGGAATACTTGCCGGTTAAAATGCTACATCGGTATTAATCTGTGCGCTTGCAGATCCCATTCATTATTTATTTAGAAGAGCAATTGCATATTTCAATACCGCGTCTCTTATATCATGCTGGGGATGACAACTTGGCTTAAGTGGTGTGAGGGATAGGTTTGGTATTTTTGGCACCGTTACTAGATTTAGAGAACTTAGTCTACTTTTGGTAATGATGTTAAGAATACCCAACAAGCATTTTTGGCGCCGTTGCCGGGGAAGGTTGATTAATAATCAGGAATGGAATAAAAGATTTTGAGTTATCATTCGCATCACTAATATGATTGAGCTTATCTATTCTCTCATACAGTTTTACCCCGATATTTTTCTATTTTATCTTATGCAGGGGAATGTATGAATAGAAGACATCTTCCAGGAAATTTTGTTGACAATCCCGAAGCATTATTCAAGAAGACGAGAGCAAAGCTCAAGAAGAGATCATCAACACTTCAGCAAGAAGCTTCATCCAATCAAGAAGATCATCGGAACTTGTCTTCAGAGTTCGAGGCCATGGCGAACAAATCAATCCGCGAGTTCTCAGCTCCCACTACGGACAACATCCGCACTGGACCTGCTGCAGAGATCGATGGCAACTTTGAGCTCAAGCCTGGACTTATCAACATGGTGCAATCCAACCAGTTCTGTGGGAAGGCACATGAAGATGCTAGTGCTCATTTACAACACTTCCTGGAGATTTGCAACACATTCACCATATCAGGAGTTTCCAAAGATGCTATACTACTTCGCCTCTTCCCATTCTCACTGTTAGGAAGAGCGAAGCAGTGGTTCTACGCTACAAAGGAGAAGAATACTACGTGGGCACTCTGCTCAACAAACTTCCTGGCAAAGTTCTTTCCCATGGGCAAGACCAATGCTCTCCGTGGGAAGATTACAAGTTTTCAGCAACAAAATGATGAATCCGTTCCAGAAGCATGGGAGCGCTTTCAAGACTACATCCTAGAATGTCCCCATCATGGAATGGAGAGTTGGCTATTGATGTAGACGTTTTATCATGGGCTCAGCAACAGTGCCCGAGAGACCATGGATGCTGCAGCTGGAGGAGCATTCTTATCACTTACCATATCACAAGCCACAGCTCTTGTGGAAAAGATGGCGTCCAATCAAAGCTGGAATGAAGAGAGGACCCAAACATGAAAGAGAGGTGGAGGTATGGATCAGCTGAAGGAGGTAGACATGCTGTCTGCAAAGCTAGACCTGCTCATGATGAAGCTCGACGATAGAGCTGGAGACAAGAAAGAAGTTATGCACATCTACGACTCTCACATGACTTGTGAGGAGTGTGGAGACACTGGACACTCAGGCAACCACTGCCTCGAGATACTTGAGGATGTGAACTACATCAACAACAACAACAACAACTACTACAACCGTCCTCAACAAAATCAAGGTTGGAATCAACAGAGGCCTAACTACTCAGGTAATTATCAAGGTAACAATTCTTACAACAATAATAATAATTTTCCACCTTTGAGAGATTTAGTGTCTAATCAAGGAAAGATAATGGATAACCTATCTAAGAAATTGGCATCTAATGATAAAATGCTAGAAAATATAAATAATAGAATGGATAATTTCTCTACTGCCATCAAGAATCAAATTAGCTTTAATAAAATGATTGAATCTCAGTTAAATCAAATAGCTGCTGCTGTTCCTACTACTAACCCTGGTATACCATCACAACCGGAAGGATTAGAATCTGCAAATCTTGTAGACATGTTTGATGCAGGTAATAATTGGAGTAACCCCGTCACTGAATTCTCTACTGACCTTCTGCCGGTCAAGAGAGGCGATCCAGGACGCCCCGTCATCCCGATCTCCATCGGCATGGTGGACGTTCCAGAAGCACTCTGCGACTTTGGCTCTAGTGTCAACATTATACCTAGGGTACTCTATGAAAAATTCTTTACATATCCTTTATTAGAAATAACCATGTGTTTGCAGTTTGCAGATCATACGATAACTTTTCCAAAAGGAATAGTAAAGAACCTTTGCGTCCGAGTTGGTACCTTATATGCCCCAGCAGACTTCGTAGTGATAGAGACCGGAAATGATGAGAGAGCACCTATCATCCTAGGGAGGCCATTCTTGAACACCACGGGAGCTATCATCTACGCTAGTGCTGCCAAGATCAGTTTCTACATCAAAGGGAGGAAGGAGACATTTTTCTTCAAGAACAAGACTACACAAATTCTAGATCAATCCAGACGTAAATCAAGGAAGAGGACCAACAGGAGGAACAGGAACAAGCAAGTGTGGACCGAGTCAGCTAAGATGGTCACTGTAGTTCATGGAGGCCAAGATCACCAACTTAAGTCACCGTTTTTGACCAAGAAGGACGACCCAGGAATGCCAAGCATCTACTGCTCCATAAATGGATACAACTTCTACAAGACGAGTTGCGACACCGGATCGGGCGTCAACATAATGGCCGCAGTCACCTATCGGCTCTTGTTTGGGACCATGCCACTAAGACCAACATACATTCAGCTCCAGATGCAGATTAGACATTTCGAGAAGTTAAAGGAATAGTAACTGATGTCCCAGTCAAAATAGACGATCATTTTGTCTACACAGACTTTCAAGTTATTGACATGGGAGAAGATGAGTATGATCCACCCATCATCCTTGGAAGACCATTCCTCAGCACCGTTAAAGCAATTATCTACATTGGAACCGAAGAAGTCCATATGCACTTCCCCTCAGAGAAGGTACGCCGTTATTTTACTGACCCTAACTATATCGTTGAAGAATCTAAGAAGGTCAGAAAGAGACGCAACCGCAACTAGAGGAGGCAGATCATCAGGGACGGATGGGCAGACTATGAAGGAGAAGTTGTAAGGTCAGAAGACGTAGAGTTTAAATAGAATTATCCAGAGGAGACGGAAGCACCAAGTCAGGTGTGGAAAATGAAGATAACTATACAAGAAGAGGAGGCGCTGCCGGAAATACCGACTTCGCCACCCAACGAACCTCAGGACTATTAAGAAAATTGAGAGTCCCGTTCGGAGGACTTAAAAAACACCGAACGCCTTGCCAAGAGGTAACTTGGTAGTTATCATTTCCCTTTCAATTATTTCAAATAGTTTATTTAGTTAATCATGTTCATGCTACCTTAAAAAGAAAATAAAAAAAATGTGTGAAAAACAGTAAGCCCCATGTGAGTATACGAGTGGCATAAAACCCATAAGTACATTCACTGTGGTGGCATAAAAATAAAATAATTATTTTTCTGCTCTATAAAAATAAAAATATAAAAACAGGGAGTAATATTTATTAAGTAGTCTCAACATGATAAAGGCTAGATATTTATGCTAACACTTAATCAGTTCCACAAGCTTTGTTGTCTATTTGAGCTCCACAGAATTTAAGAATCAAGAAGACTGGCAGACGGAGGACATTCTAATCGCTGTCAGAATGCTGCTGACTTTCAAATACACCTCTACCACCTGCTAGCTACATCAAGAGAAATTACATCAAAATTCAGCTTGGGGGAGAGCACCCCCATTTATCTCGATAAGTATTTCTATCTATCTTTATACTTATATTATTTTAGAATATAAATACACGTAAACTATGGAAAACCAAATAAAGAGTTTGTGCTTATATATATATATGTCTTTTGCTTAGTGTGTTTAATAAATAAATAAAGTGGCTATGCTAATCTGTATCTAAATAAAACTTAAGCATGGATATGATGAATAGTTGCTCTGCCTAATTTGCACATTTTAAGTTCTCTCTCAAGTTTAGACATAAGTGTTATAATTTAAAACTTGCTCTAGACCTAAACTTGTGGGATGAAAACTTGATCTAAAGTCTAAGTTGTTAACGGATACGATATGGGAAGGTTGAGCTGCTGTTTATCTGTTCCTAGAGATGCTAGAATTCTGGAGAATTTTATCTTTGAAAATCTTTAAAATGTTGCATGATGAGTTCCTGTATGATGAGAGTTTAAATTCCTACCACAGCCATATATACATGCTTGCTAGACTTGGAGCCACACATTTAATATTTACTACTTATGAGCATTGAGTGTGGTCAAGCTGTGTAGACCCTTAGGAGCTTGTCATGTGGTTAAATCAAGATTCACTTGCACGTTCACTCATATATGCTACTTCTACTCCGGAAGTACCATCCACATATATCCATCCATTGCCATCTCCAGAATCACTCAAAAATATTCTACTCCTAATCTGGGAGAGAATAGCCAAAAATATTCCTGTTTTTCCCTTGTGAAATAAATGCTCAAGTTATCTTGTTAGTACCACTTGCTATATTATCTCAAGAGATGAGTGCTCTAAAAAAATATATATGAGGAAATAAAAAGGAGCAAGTGCTCGGAACCTCGAAATAAAAGAAAAAGTGAGACGAGAGGTAAAAATGGACAAGTGTCCGACAGTAGAATTAGGGGTACAAGATACCCACCTGAGAGAAAAGAAAAAGAAGAGCATCTCATTCTCCTCACAAAGTTTCAAAAAGCAAGGAAGGTATGTATTCCCTCAAAGAGCAAAAGTAGAATTAGACTTCCACCACCATTGTTATCACCATCATCACCATACACCATTCATTCGCCACACATGCACATCTTGATTAAACTTGTTGATTTGTTTCTTTGGATCCATGGTTTGACTATGCAATAAATGTCTTGTAAGTATGTATACTTTATCTCCCACCTTTGAGCTCCAGATATAAAAGCCTTATTAGAGTAGGGTGAGAGAGAAGACAATGTCACTATGCTTTATACCACAATGTCCACATATCTTGAGAGAAGGCATATACCATCACTGCCTTGGTACGGATCCAGAAATACCACAAAAGAGAGATCTGAGAGAATCATACAAGGAATCTCTGAGTTTTATTTGAAAATCTGCAAAAACCCCAGAGCTATAGCTAATCAAGAATAAGAGACATGGCACTTGGCTAGACTGTTCTATCTTTTAACTACTCAAGACAGAAGTGACGGTTACAAGTCCCATGGTGAAAGGTAAAGTAAGTAAGTTTTAAGTCTTGATAGTTTACTCTAACTCAGAGATGAGATCTTATTTAAAAAGCATGTGTACCGTCAATTTTTAAATATTGTAACAACTTATGATCCATAGCTGAGTCTGTCCTGGCTCAGGGACGAGCAAGAGGTAAGCTTGGGGGAGTTTGTTGACGGTCCTTAAGTATCAAATTTAATTATCAAATAAATAAAGAAAAGGATCCAAATGAAATAAACATCTAGACTTAGGGTTTTATCTGACAGAATTCCACGAGTTTTGGTGTTTGTCTATTTCTGCAGGGGGTTATTAGGAAATATGGAAGAAAGGCCCACACGTCGGGATTACATAGAGATATTAACGTGCCGCGCAATTATCTTACATCTAGAAGACTCCAGAAGCTACGAGACCGAAGCGAAGGTGAAACGGGGCCAGAGGCAGGGCGCCCGCCCTCCTGCCCTAGGCGCCCGCCCTCTCTGGGAGTCCAATCAGGACTCTGCTTCGTGGGAGATCTCCACCGACCTAAAGGATGAATCTAAACTATACAATCTATGTCGGTTTGATCCAATGGCCCATATTCACTTGGAGGGACTATAAAACCAGACCCCCTGGCCCCTGGAGGAGAGAGCCTCTCAACCCTAATTCATTGTTCCTCAAGGGAGAAGAAGCCTCTGATCAAGATTAGAGCCATCACATCAATTAGATATCTAGATTAGCATAGCTACATAGGATTAGAACTAGAAGGAGTCAATCTTCGATTGGTTTCCGGATTTGTCAAGAGGATTCTTGGTAATTCTCTAATTGTGCTTCTAATTACTTTCTAATTATCTTTGTTCTTCAATATTATGAATATGACTTTGTTCTACTTCAATATATTGCTTATGACTTTGCTCTATTTGCTTATATTCAAGATTATATTGTTCTTAGTTTATTATAGTTATGTACTTGGCTTAGTTAGATTCGATCTATATACATGCTTAGGATCGTATAGCGTTTATCCATCGGATCCATGGGTAAATGATAGATATTGTGTAGGCGTGGTGCTTATACCGTATTTATCTGCGATTGTACCCAATATGCCAGATCGTGGGGTGGTTCGTGATAGTGACAGCTTCATTGATTCTTATATAGTCCCCCTCTCGTGTATTGGGCTGGCAGAGCAACATTATTACAGGGGAGTGATTGCTATGTTTCTCATTTACCTTGCTAATATCACTATGCATGGGCGTAGTCTTGTCTTGCAATGATTGCTAAGTATGCTTGCACTAACTATGATAATGCTAGACTATATAGTTGAGAATAACTTAGGGAATATTCTTGTAGTTCGTTCTAATACCATGCTAATGACTTTCTAGAGTATCTAATTGAGGTGCTCATCATATTTATTATGTGGCTAGATCAGATTAATTATCTTTGTCACTATTATTATTTCATATATCCTTTATGTGACACTTATCCCTGTATGAAGAGTTAGATATAATGTTCTCAATTATACATGCAATGATAGATGCTCAATCTCATATTCTATTCTGTAATCAATAGTGATGATTGCTAATCCCTTCGCAGTGGTAAAAATATAAATAACGATACCTGGAATACTTCCCGGTTAAAATGCTACATCTGTATTAATCTGTGCGCTTGCAGATCCCATTTATTATTTATTTAGAAGAGCAATTGCATATTTCAATACCACGTCTCTTATATCATGCTGGGGATGACAACTTGGCTTAAGTGGTGTGAGGGATAGGTTTGGCATTTTTGGCACCGTTACTAGATTTAGAGAACTTAGTCTACTTTTGGTAATGATGTTAAGAATACCCAACAACTATCATTTACTCCACCACACATGCACATCTTGATTTAATTATATGCTGAGTTCCTCTGGATCCATAGCTCGATTAGACAACATATGTTTGAGCTGTTTTTCACACCTAGGAGCTCCACTTAAATATTCCATTAGCTATAGGTAAGTGACATTTTTGGTAAGGATCCACAAATACCACATATAGAGAGACTTGAGAGAATCATTGCTGGGAACTCTGAGTTTTATATTGAAAACTTATGAAAAACTCCGGAACAAAGGTGAAGTATAGACATGAGGAATAGTGCATGACTTAATTATTTTGTCTTTCAATTACTTAAGACTTAGGTGCAGGTACTAAGCTCCATGACACTTCACTCTAATCTGGAAGAATTTTTATGTGAAAGCATGTGTGCCTGTCAGGAAAGAAAACATCGAAGCAACTCCTGATCCATCTGAGTTTTGCTGTTTGCTCAGGGACGAGCAAAGGGTAAGCTTGGGAGAGTTTGTTGACGGTCCTTAAGTACTAAAATTAACCATCAACTAAACAAGGAAAAGGATCCAAATGCAACAAACATCTAGAATTAGGGTTTTATCTGACAGAATTCCACGAGCTTTGGTGTTTATCTATTTCTGTAGGGGGTTATCAGAAAATATGGAGAGAAGGCCCACATGTCATGTTTACAATGAGATAATTACGTGCCGCACAATTTTCCTCAATCTAGAAGAGTCTAGAAGCCACGGGAACGAACGAGAAGACAATCGGGCTCGGGGGCAGGGCGCCCGCCCACCCCCCTTGGGCGCCCGCCCAGGGTTAGAGTCCAATCACGACTCTCTTTCGGGACTAAGCTCCACCGACCTAAAGGATGAATCTAAACCATACAATCAATGTCGGTTTGATCCAACGACCCAAATTCACTTGAAAGGACTATATAACGAAGGCCTCTCCACCCCTGGGGGAGAGAGAGGAGAAGAGAAGAAATCATTATCAGAGGTAGCCATCAAAGTTAGGGTTTAGAGCTTCTCTCCCACAGAGAATTAGAATTAGCTACTCCCTAATCCTTCAAGTTTAGAGGATTGATTAGATAGCAATTAGAGAAGTAGAGCACTACGCTCTGGATTCGGATCTTCGGTAATAAAGATTGGTATTATTCATATCTTTCTCTAATTCTTTGTTCTTATTGCATTATGTCTCTAATTATTATGCTCTTAGTTTGCTCTAGTTCTATATTTGATATAATTATGATTGATAATGAGTTTATGTATAAGTTTGCAAAGCGCTTAGCTCTTGATGCGAGGGAGTTAAGTGGTAGATCACATGTTGGCATGGTGCTTAGATGTTATTTACCTGCAAATGTATCCTATTGGTCGGGTCGTGTGGTAGTTCGCGATAGTGACAGCTTCGTTGATTCTTATATAGTCCACCCTCCGTTGATAGGACAGGCAGAACTTGTATTGTGGAGTAAGTCTTGCGATGCTCTGATTTACTTTAGCAATGTTCCTTATACATGAATGAAGAGTCTTTTATGCTATACATGATCTTGTAGATAACTAGAGTAGATGTGACTTAGTAGATAGTAGATAACTTAGAATCCATTCTCTAGCTAATCTGACGTCACCTTACATATATGAGGAGTAGTCTATTTTCTAATCGCTGTGTTATTTACCCATGAACTTATCATTCATTATCATTATCTTTATGGTTTACCCCCTGCCAAAGTAAGTGACTGTGTGACGAGTTTCTCATTAGTAATCATGTTCTGGCAAGTTTATCTCTAGTCTATGCCTTTATAGATTTATCCTCATCTTAATTTAACCCTTTTGTCCTTGTAAGCAAAATTATAAATAATGATACCTGGAATACTTATCCTGGTGAAATGCTACAATGAGGTGTTTTATCTGTGCGCTTGCGGATAGAATAGATTATTTTCTAGAGAGCATTTACATTTATAAATACCTTTGTACACTCTGGCACCATGTTGGGGATGACAACCTAGTATCTAAGTGGTGTTAGCTAGTGTCAACAAGCATTTCTGGCGCCGTTGCCGGGGAACAAAAGGGAAACTTATAGGAACGGTAAGGAAAGTCAGGAAATCAGTCAAGGTTATTCACATAAAATATTAGACTAGACTATAGAGAAATAATTGCATAAAATAGCTACTAAGTGAGAAATCATAACAAGGCACCTCTGCTTTGGTAGGTTCACCCTGTTGTTTTTCTATGTTTATATTTTTATACAGGGTATATCAGGATTGACTTCGGGTACATTCAACTCTTCATCATCAGAACCAAAGCAATCAAGAAAGAAAGAAGAAGCTAGTTACCAATTGCTGAAGCTATGGCACAGAAGACCCTACAAGAATTCTCTGCTCCAAGTCTTGAGAACATTCCAACTAGTCCAAGATTTGCAGTAGAAGAAGGAGCACCTGAGTTCGAGCTCAAGTCAAGCCCCATCAATTTGGTACAAGCTACACAATTCAGTGGAAAGGCACATGAAGATGCTAGTGCACACTTACCGAATTTCTTAGAGATTGGAAGCACAATCCACATCGACGGAGTCGACAAAGACGTCATACTGCTTCGCCTCTTTCCATTCTCACTAGAAGGGAAAGCGAGGAAGTGGTTCTACACTCATCAAGATAACATCAACAACTGGACGAACTTGTCAGATGTCTTTCTATCAAAGTTTTTCCCTATAGGCAAAACAATTACCTTAATAGGAAATATTGTCAGTTTCCAACAGCAAAAGACAGAAACCATTTCAGAAGCATGGGAGCGTTTCCAAGGATACATATCAGATTGTCCTCACCATGGAATGGCCACATGGTTACTTATGTAGACCTTCTACCATGGATTAACCCAGAAGGGTCGTGAGTGCCTAGATGCATCTGCTAAAGGATCATTCTTGGAGCTTACAATTGGAAAAGCAGAGATACTTTTGGATAAGATAGCAGAAAACCAAAGTTGGTTCCAAGATAAAGCTCAACATTGTCATCAAACTGAAGAAATACCAGAAGAAGTAAAAGCATTATCAACCAAGATAGAAAATTTGCTCCATTGGATTGACCAGAGGGCCAAGATCAAAGAAGATCAAAGAGCTATTGAGACAGCATACAAATATCAACCACTTCGAGTCAACCCAATAGCAAAGGTATGGACTCAGGTAATACTTTCAAGCAACTTTCATTAAAAGGAGATAATTGCTCAACAAACCAAAATTAATGATGAAGTTAAACAAAGACTAGATACAAATGAATCATCTCTAAAAGATATATACAATAAAAAGAATTTTCTACTAACTGCCTTTGATGAGCAAAACACTCTTAATAACAGGGTAGAGCTTAAATTAATAAAGTTAGCTGCTGCACTGCCTGTTGCTACTAACATTGAGCAGGTAAAGAACATAACTACTAGAGGAGGCAAAGCCACCAGGGATCCCCCATACCCAAAAGAGAAACAAAGAACATCAGCACCAGTGCAACCAGCAGTGATAGAAGAAGAAAGCCCAGTTGAAGCAGAAATTCTGCTACAACCACTGTTGACAACATTTTTGGACACGTACCCAGAGACCAGCAGAGTATAGATCGGCAGGTGGAGCAACAGTAACTAGCTTACAGAAGAGTTGCCGATGAGGATGGTTGCCGATAAAGAGAAAATTGAATATGACTAGGTCCAAAGGTGGTGACGTGTTCTTGCCGATGATCAATATTGGTGTTTGCCGATGGCCATAACAGGAAGACTGCCGATGACTCTGAAGGAAAGCGTGGAGGTTGCCGATTGATCTGGGGCGGTGTCCCGGTCGGTTACAAGGAGGTGTTCTTATGTTTTCCTTAGTTGTTTAAATTCGTTTTGTATACGGAGTCTGTTTAATTTGGGATTCGAGTCCTAGTCATGTCTGATTGTAGCTCTTTGAGCAGGGTATAAATGTGGACCTTAGGGCCTTGTAATCTATGAATGAATCAATCAATCAAACACCAGTTTTTACTCATATTCTAACATCTACTTTTTCGACGACTTTGTCATACTTTTTCCTTTTATTACGAGTTCTTAGGAATTCGTCGACTTAAGCTCGGCGTGTTCTCAAGTTCCGCGTGAATACCTCTTGGCCGTGGCATCCGGGCGCATCGCTGTTGTCGGGACCAAAGTATTCGAGTTACCACCTTTGCCGATAGTAAGGTCAAATCGGCTGGCACGCCTTAACGTTTAAATCGGGTATTAGCCCTTTGTGTTTGCAGATCCGCTTTTGCATCAACACATCTTTTGGCACGCCTAGTGGGACCAGATTCAAGATCAAGATCAACATGTCGACTTCTGAATTTGATCAGGAGCACGTCATCCCCGTGACAGAAGCCAATCTCAAGGATGAGCAGAAGCAAGCTATTGCTAAAGCCATGGAGGATTACAAGCAGCAATGCCTGAGGTCCTTCAGCATAAACAGGAGCGGTGAGGTAATCCAGAAGGATGCACTGCCGACGCCTCGGCAGGTTACTTTTGAAGCCAATCCTGGTAAACTTCAAGAGATGGTTGATAGTGCTATCAACCGTGCTTTGATCAACCAAACTGGTGTGCTGTCCAATACGGTTTTCAATGCCGTGGCTAGAACTTTCAAGGAAGGACAATTGCCACCAGATTATGTGGCCCCTCTCATCATCAGCCGGGATCACCGATGGTCACAGCTCCATCGGTTGCTACAGCCGCTGCGGGCCTGGAAATTCCTGTTCCTCCAAGCACGTTAGGAGTCACTAATACACAGTCTATGCCGATAACAACTAATCCGCTGACTTCAGATGAGCAAATTAGGCTCGCGACAGATCTATTGGCATCGACAATGTCAGGACCTGTCCCTCCTCCTAACTGGTGGGGTTTTGGTATGCCCCCGGAATACTTGAAGACACCTGGCACATCTCAGGCAACTGATTTGAGAGGCAAGGCTCCCATGGCATCGGCACCTCCAACTATGCCGATGAACCAGAGTCCCCAGTATACCACAACCACTACTGCAAGGCCTTACACTGGGAATTCTCAAGCTCCAACGTTCCAGATGCCTAACGCATCGGCAGATTCAATGCTGATGCAGCAGAGGTTTGTGACTCAGCCAGGGTATGTCAATCCAATGATCATGCCCAATTACCAGTCATCGGCAGGGCCTATGCCGATGAACGCTAATAACGGATGGCTTGGGCAGCAAGTCTTTCCGCAAACGCCCCAACCGAATCATCAGGCTGCAGGGTTCCAACAAAGCCAGATCTATCCCGGGTTCCAGAACCAGGGGGCAGTTAATCAGCCGATGAATCACGGCCAACAGATCGCTGGTAAGCAATTTGGAGGTCAACATCTGGGAGGCCAGCAAATCGGCGAACAGCAGATCGGCGCACAACAGCTCGGTGGTCCGCAGATTGGGGGACAAATTATTAATCCAGTGTTCCATGCAGATCGCACACCGCACCAAAACGTGGAAGCTTACCAGCAAGCGCCAGTTCTACAACCACCTCATCGGCAAGATGCCGATGCTTATTGGGCCGATAAGATTGCTGAAGTAATGAGAGATCAATTTGGGATAAAACCCAAAGTCAACACTTACTCTTATCGGACACCGTATCCTCCCGCGTATGATTTGATCCCGCTTCCAAAACGGTATAAGGTACTGGATTTTACTAAGTTTTCTGGGCAGGATGACACGTCGACCATGGAACACGTCAACAGGTTCATCATCCAATGCGGGGAAGCCGGTAACAGAGACGAGTTAAGGGTTCGCTTGTTCTCATCATAATTGTCCGGATCGGCTTTCACCTGGTTTATATCATTACCTCCCAATTCAGTGATTACTTGGGCCGATTTGGAGAAACAATTCCACAAATACTTCTTTTCTGGGGTCCATGAGAAGAAGATCACCGATTTGGTTAAATTGAGGCAACGCAATGATGAATCGGTTGAAGGTTTTGTGCAGAGGATACGGGAGGTCAAGAACAAATGCTATAGCCTGGTTTTGGATGATCGGCAGCTAGCCGATTTGGCTTTCCAGGGTTTGTTGCCACACATCAAGGACAAGTATGCGTGTCAGGAGTTTGAAAGCTTAAGTCATTTGGTGCAGAGGATTTCTGATCAAGATATCAAGCCATTTGAACCCAAGAGAGCATGGAATAAGAAGGTGTCCTTTGTTGATGAAGCAGCAAGCTCAGATTCTGATGAAGAACCGGTCATCGGCTTGGCAGAGTCGGTGAAGAACAAGAAGCCGATGTCTTGCCCTTTTGGACATAAAGAGCCAGAGAAATTCACATTTGATATCACTAAGGCCGATCAGATATTTGACTTTCTACTTCAGGAAGGTCAGATCAAATTATCACCTAATCATGTGATCCCATCGGCTGAGGAGTTGAAGAAGATGAAGTATTGTAAATGGCACAATGCAACTTCTCACAGCACCAATGAGTGCAAAGTGTTTAGACAACAGCTGCAATCGGCTATAGAGTTAGGGAGGATCAAATTTGACAGCTCTAAATCTCAGAAGCCGATGAAGATTGATCAACATCCTTGTGCCAACAAACATGCTGGATGCTAAGGGAAAGGCCAAGGTCTTGACTTCGGAAGCAGCTGAAAGAAGTGCATCGGTGGATCCTCAGCATCAAATCACTACCACCGATGCAAAAGGAAAAGGCTTAGTCCAGGAGGGACTTAACTCAAGGAGGCCTCCCCGATCTGGTATTGTGATAACTCACAGAAGGCCTCGGGAGACTTGGCAGCAACGTGAAGATCGGTATCGGCGCCAGCAAGAGGACTATCGCTGGGAAGAAGAAAGACGCCGGCAGGAGTGGAATTGGCATAGGGATCACAGGAATTGCCCGTTCTTCATTCATTGTTGTGAGGAGAATATAAAACTTCCCACTGTCAGAGATTGTCCTGAGTGAACGGTTATGACCGGTACGACAGGTCTGATCGGCGCTATCGTGTTAATGATAGGCAATTTAATGGGCCGATTAGAGGGAGAGCATCCGTTTATGATCGGCTGGGGGGCAGGCTCAGCATGCACGATAGGCTTGGAGATCGTGTTGAGTATTTCCCCAGGAGCCAGGAAGAACTTGAAGAGATGGCTAATGCGGGGATGCCAATACTTATCGAGTGGAATCAAAGGAAAATCGTCGCCCAGCGGTCAGGCAGCAGCAACTTCCTCCATGGTGTCCAGAAGGGTTGACCAGGACACAAAAGAGAAGGCTGCAGCGTGAAAGGCGAGAAGAGTTAAGCAAGGGTGAAAACTCTGGCCAGTCTGGGGATCATCAACAAGCAGATCCCAAAGGGAAAGGTCCATCGGTAGATGTTAACATGGTCTTTATGTTGCCAATGGAGTTCCTTGCGCCATCCAGTGATGATGAGTTGGAGTTCTCTGACCAAATAGCTCAATTGGCTCTGGATCCAATGACAGCCATCTTTGAGAAGCCTGCCGACGATGAAAGGCAACATCTTAAGGCTTTATTTGTCAAAGGAAGAGTGGATGGTCAGCCGATGACTAAAATTCTGATTGATGGTGGAGCTGCTATTAACATCATGCCTTATACAGTGTATCGGAAGCTTGGAAAAGGAGATCAAGATTTGACCAAGACCGATATGACGCTCAAAGACTTTGAAGGTATTGTGTCTCCAGTTAAGGGAGCTATCTGCGTAGAATTGACCATCGGTAGCAAAACCTTGCCGACGACCTTCTTCGTAATCAGTGGGAAAGGTGCCTACAATCTGTTGCTAGGGAGAGATTGGATTCATGCCAATTGTTGCATCCCGTCTACAATGCACCAGTGCTTGGTCCAGTGGGTAGGTGACAAGATTGAGATTGTCCCGGGAGATTCTTCCTATGTTATTGCATCGGCAGAGGCAGATACCTTCGAAAGGACTAGGTGCATTTCAGGAGAAGTTTGGGAAAAGGATTTTCTCAAGATTGCCGATTATGAAATTCCACCGATCCAAGCAGTCGGTTCTGACGAAGGTTTTTAATGGATAGGTTCGCCGATGATGGAAAGTTAGGCCAGGGGTTCACATCGACCGATGATTTGGTAGAAGTAGATATAGGTAGTGGTGATAAGCCTAGACCTACTTTTATTAGTGCTAAGTTAAGTCCTGAGTGTAAGCAAGAGTTAACTGATTTGTTGAAGGAATATAAAGATTGCTTTGCTTGGGATTATACTGAGATGCCTGGTTTGGACCGGTCGATTGTTGAACATTGGTTGCCTATCAAGTCTGGATTTCGGCCACATCAGCAGCCAGCTCGTCGGTGTAATCCTAATATTCTTCCAGATATTAAGGCCGAAATAGCTAAACTTATTGAAGCCAAATTTATTCGGCAATGTCGATATGCCGAGTGGATTTCCAACGTTGTTCCGGTCTACAAGAAGAACGGGAAGCTTCGGGTTTGCATTGATTTCAGGAATCTTAACAAAGCTACACCGATGGATGGATACCCAATGCCAGTGGCCGATCTGCTAGTTGACGTTGCGGCTGGGCATCGGATTATTAGCTTTATGGATGGCAATGCAGGAAATAATCAAATATTCATGGATGAAGAAGATATTCCGAAGACCGCATTCAGGTGTCCTGGTCATGTTGGATTGTTTGAATGGATAGTCATGACCTTCGGCTTAAAGAATGCTGGTGCTACTTATCAAAGGGCCATGAATTTTATATTTCATGAGTTCATCGGCAAGCTGGTGGAGATTTATATTGATGATGTGGTGGTTAAGTCTGGAGACTTCACAAAGCATCTTGCCGATTTACGAAAAGTGTTGGAATGCACAAGGAAGCATGGTTTGAAAATGAATCCCAATAAGTGTGCATTTGGTGTATCGGCAAGACAATTTCTTGGTTTCATGGTGCATCAAAGGGGGATTGAAATTAGTCGAAGATCTATTGATGCCATCAACAAAATAGTTGCCCCTACCAACAAGACTGAGCTCCAGTCCTTGATCGGCAAGGTAAATTTTATCAGAAGATTTATATCTAATTTGTCTGGTAAAATTCGTGCTTTTAGTCCTCTTCTTAAATTAAAAGCCGATCAAGAATTTGTTTGGGAGAAAGAACAACAGTTGGCTCTGGATGAAATCAAGAATTATTTAGTGAATCCTCCAGTTCTAATTCCACCTCAGCAAGGGAAGCCCTTCAGATTGTATTTATCTACCGATGGCATGGTCATCGGTTCGGCTTTAATCCAAGAATTTGAAGGGAAAGAGCGTGTAATTTATTACTTAAGCAGGAGGTTGATTGATGCTGAGACCAAGTATTCGGCTATTGAGAAGCTATGCTTGTGTCTGTATTTCTCTTGTATCAAATTAAGGCACTACTTGCTATCGGCCGAATGCACTGTCATTTGCAAGGATGATGTGGTCCGGTACATGCTGTCTATGCTGAGACCAAGTATTCGGAATTCGATCTGCGTTACGAATCGGCTAAGGCAGTCAAGGGACAGATTATGGCCGACTTTGTAACTCAACATTGTGGTGCAATGGAGGCTTTGGAAATTGTACCTTGGACGCTCTTCTTTGATGGATCCACGTGTGACCGGGGGGCAGGAATCGGCATAGTATTAATTTCCCCTCGGGGAAGGAAGTATGAGTTTTCCTTGCCGATTGTTGCCACGTCGACAAATAATCAGGCTGAGTATCAAGCTTTAATAAAAGGATTGGAGTTATTAAGAGAAGTACATGCTGATGCTGTTGAAGTTTTCGGGGATTCTATGCTAGTTATAAATCAATTGGCTGGAAGCTATGAATGCAGAAGTGAAGTCCTCATAACCTATTACAAAAGGAGTATGCAACTGCTGAAGGAATTCAAAGATTTCCGATTAGAGCATATTCCCCAATTACATAATGAAGAGGCCAATCGGTTGGCTCAACATGCCTCGGGGTATCAGCCTATGATTAATGCAATATCGGCAATCGGTGCCGATGATTGGAAAAAAGAAATCATTGATTATTTGAAGGATCCATCTAAGAAAGTTGAAAGACGGGTTCGGTTTCAGGCCACCAAGTATGTGCTCCTCGAAGATGAATTGTATTATCGAACTATTGACGGGATTCTTCTCCGATGCTTAGGTGATGATGAAGCCAAGAGTTTGATGGGAGAAATCCATGATGGGGCATGTGGAGCACATCAGTCGGCTTTTAAGATGAAGTGGATGATTAGAAGGAATGGATATTATTGGCCAACTATAGTTGAGGATTGCTTTAAGTATTTCAAAGGGTGTCAAGAATGTCAAAAGTTTGGTAATATTCAGAGGGCGCCTGCATCGGCTATGAATCCTATTATAAAGCCTTGGCCGTTCCGAGGATGGGCTATTGATTTGATCGGCCAGATTTATCCACCATCTAGCAATGGGCATAAATTTATTTTGGTTGCCATCGATTATTTCACTAAGTGGGTTGAAGCTATTCCTTTGAAGAAAGTTACATCAGCCAATATGATTGACTTCGTAAAAGAGCATATTATCTACCGATTTGGGATTCCTCAAACAATTACTACCGATCAGGGTACCATGTTTACATCAGGAAAGTTTGATGAATTCGCAATCGGTATGGGAATTAAAGTATTGAATTCTTCTCCTTACTATGCTCAAGCTAATGGGCAGGCCGAGGCATCAAACAAAGGGATTATCAAGCTTATTAAGCGGAAAATTGAAGAAAATCCTAGGAGGTGGCATACATTATTAAATGAAGCTTTGTGGTCATACCGGATGGCTTGTCATGGATCGACCAAGGTTTCACCTTATCAATTGGTGTATGGGCATGATGCAGTGCTACCTTGGGAAATTAAGGCTGGGTCTAGGCGAATATCTTTTCAAGATCAATTGGCTGCCGATGATTATGCTACTTTAATGACAGACGAGTTGGATGATCTGGCAGGACATCGGCTGAATGCCTTGATGAGTATAGAAGAGAATAAGAAGAGAGTCGGAAGATGGTATGACAAGAAAGTAAAGACTAAGGAGTTCGCCGATGGAGATTTGGTATGGAAATTGATCCTACCGATCGGGACTAAAATTTCAAAATTTGGGAAGTGGTCTCCCAATTGGGAGGGTCCCTGTCGGATAAGTCGATCGGCTCCTGGTAATGCCTATATTCTAGAAACTCTCGAAGGAGTCGAATTTCCCAGAGCGTTAAATGGTAAATATCTGAAGAAGTACTACCCCAGTATATGGGTCGATGCATAAGAAGTTTAAATGCCGATAACACTCCTATCGGCTGGACCAAAGTGTGTCTGGGGCTGGACTTAATGTTTCAAAAGATGCCGATAACAGTCCTATCGGCTAGACTAAATGTCAGGAAGGCTAGAAAGCAGAGAAGCGAGGATGTATTGCCGATGAGGAGCTCATGGGTTGAGCAGTGCCTGGATCGCCGATATGGCGCGCAGACGGATCTGGTTGGCGTCCTCTATCTCCTTCAAATCGTCATCGGCAGAACCTTCTATCGGCTTTAACTTCTTCTTCAGCAGCAGTGCCTTGCGACCATGGATCTTCCGCTCTTGCTCAAGAAGCTTGATTGTCTCCGGCAGTTGGCTTTCTTCCTGTCTGGCTTGGGACAGGGTATCCTCTACTTGTTTGAGTTCTGCCAACAGAGTTTCTCTTCTTGCTGATAGGTCAGAAATTTTTTGCTTCAGAGCGTCTCCCGAGGACTTCAAGGTGCCGATGTTCTTGTGCTTCTCATCGGTAAGGAGCTTTTCTTTTATCATCTCCTCAGAAAGACGAGTCTGAGCAGCTCTATCGGCAAGGCGCTGGGCTGCCCTTTGGTATTGCAGTTGACAACTCTCTAGATGTGCTGCTTGGAAAAGGATTTCTTCAGCATCGGTGGGGATTTGGCCTCTCATGGTCTTGAATAAATCTTTGGCCGGATCGGAGTCATCAACTAGTTGAGTTGTGTCTTGATGAAGGAGAGCCGACAGTTCTTCCAGCCTTGCCCTGATCTCTGCCGATGTAACCCCAACTGCTCGGGAAGAGCTTGCTTCCTCACATTCATCCTCAGAGACGTCAATTGCAAAGGAGAAGAGGCTGTCGGGAGAGTCTTGTTCCTGCAAAGAAAATAAAGTAAGTCATTCCATGATTATATATTGATAAGTAATACTAATGGAGACTGGATGGCTTACTTGCTTCAAGGCGATCTCTCGCCTTTGACTGGAAGATGCCGATGGAATGTGGCAGAACCCCCTAAGTGTTTGGGCCCACCGGCACCTGTCATTGTCCCAAAGACCTCTGACGGTGATGCCGGGGATCCTCCCACTCTAGAAGTCCGATGAGCATCTCAGGACGCTCATTCCACCGCTACCTAGGGCGTATCAAACAAGCTCGTCTTGACCACCAGCGATGGTCAGTTAACGAAAATTTCTTCTTCTCGCCCTTACAGGATAGCAAGTGGCCACCTTACCACCAGGATCACTCGTTGCGAAGGCATTGCAGTATCACAAACGACATAGGACCAGAATAACATTTCAGAGTAAAACAGCAGAAGTATTACATAACTTAATTTACAAAAGGAGTCCTTCCAAATAGTAGAGTGTTATTACAAGCCAGGTCCAGCGGAGCAACTCAAACTTTAGTACACAGAGATTACAAATTTACAGACCCTGCCCATGGGTCACGCTCACTCTTCCTCGTCGTCAACCTCGACGATGGACACACAACAGGGTCTGAAATAGGTCGGCTCGTGAGCTTCACCTGCAACAGGGGTTGTAAAACCCTGAGTACGGGAGTACTCAACAAGACTTACCCGGTGGAAAAAGAGGAGAAGGTAGGGATGCAGGCTTAGGGTAGACAAGGGGTGGCTGAGCAAGGAGCCAAAGTATTTTGCGGAAAAGCTTACTAATAGTGCGTCCTTACTTTCAAGTTTTACCTGTGAATTCCTCTCCTTAAGAGGCCGAGGAGTTCGAGGACAGTTTATCTAGTTGCCTCCCACAGACAAGTCTGTGAGTTCCTAGTCCAAAATCAAAGTATTATCTATCCAACGGCCATAGCTTCATGTCACTCTGAGTCCGGGAATTGGGATCCGAACCTCATGAGACATTTTCCCTTTCTCATCTTATCACTTCGTTGCATGGTTATCTACGATGAGGGTCAGTGGATTGAGTCTCCCAATCGGGGAGCAACGACGATTCGAACCGCTTAGCAATCCAGCTGGAGTTCCTAACCACCCGACATATGTAGAACCAAATCTTGCATATGTCAACCCAAATAAAGCTCTCCCCAAATTTGACTAGGTTCGCGGCACCCGAGAGCACAGTACTCCACCATCCTACAGCCGATCTAGATGTTTCCCGGTCATCTCAGATGCGTAAGGTGGGTACACACTACTCTCGCCATCGCTCCATGCCCAGTGCGCGAGTAGCTGTTCGCATCGAGGGATCACAAGACCGGGCTTACCGAGGGCAAGTGGCTAGTACTATAAATTCTCAACCCATCAGGCCACCAACGGACCGGTCCTTAACCGAGACAGTTGGAGACACTACTTTAAGACTCCATTCTTAAAGCAAGTCCACCGAGCGGTCTCAAGTTGAAAACATCATTGACCATAAATGTATTCCACAATAACCCTTCAAACTTTCTCGTTTGAAAACCTGTCTAGTAGCAGGGCTAAGCATCACTATGCAGTTTTAAAACAAAACGGGTGCCAAGGACAAGATAACAAATGTCAAGGTAGTAAATGCAGCAAGTAGGTTAACCCAATTCTCAACTACCTAATGCAGCATTTTCAATTCATAAGTGATAAAAGATTTAAAACATTCAAGGAGGGGTTAATGCATCCGGGGCTTGCCTTGGTTGCAGCGCTGAGAGGGACCCTCGGAGACTTCCCATGTCTCGGATCCTACTTCCTCGAATGGAGCACCGACCTCGGGGTTCGGTTCAACGGTCGCTCCTTCGGTCACGGGCACTATACGCAAAATGATGTATGCTCATGATATGCGTATGACAGATATATAAGAAGGACCAAATTAAGCACAATTGGCCTTCTTGGTGCAACACAGACTAACTAATAAGTAAAGTTGTTTATCAACTTAGTGTCTTTACCCAAAAGGTTGCATCTGTGAACTAAGATTCCTCTTAATTCATAATTACCCTTACTTAACTAATTATTAATCCTTTTTACCCTAATTAATTCTTAATTAATTATTAATGACAGCAATTAAGCATTAAGGCCAAACAATAATTAAATGCCAAAGGTTATTAAGGTTAATCACCTCAGGTCATCACATAATCCCAAAATCACTCAAATCCTAATTTTGAGAATTTAACTAATTACTATTTAATTATTATAGAATGATTATTTAATTATTGATTAAGGGTTTAATAATATTTTATTCAAACATTATCCAAATGCCACCAAATTTTGTGTGGAGCCAGGGAATAATATTCAGAGGCATCCCATAAATTTTGGTGATTTTTGGACATATAAATAAATTATTAAAATTCATAGAAGTTTTATTCATTAAATAAAAGAGGCAATTTTTATACACTTGCAAACTACTAGAAAATAGAACCTAATATTTTTCCTATGTTCTACTCATTTTATAGAACCTGCATAAAAATTCTCATGATTTTTGAATCAGCACATGATTTTCTATTCAAATTCAAACATTAAGCATTTTTAAACAAAAAGGAAAAAGGGAATCACACTGTGCTACGCGGGTGGCCCGCTTGGACACGGCCCAAGTCAGCCCGAGAGCCCTCCCGCGTCACGCGCGGGCGCTGACTCTCTCTCGCGGCCACTGACGGGCGGGTCCCGCTCGCCAGACTCTCCTTCCTCCTCTCTCTGCGTGACGCTGACGGGGAGGTCCCACCCGTCAGCTCCTTCTCTGTCGCGCACGGCGGCTCGGCCACGACTCCCGCCGCCGTTAGCGAGGGTCTTGGCCCACGCGCGCGTGCGCACCAGCACCGCCTCACCTTCGCGACTCCGTTGACATCCTCCACTCACGCTCTATCCTCTACCTTATAACTCGGCCACGCGAAAGGCGGGCGGCCATGGCGGTCACCCGTAGACCGGCCACTAGAGCTCGGTAGAGCGCAAACGAATGGGACAGGGAGGCTCGGGGGGATCAAGGAGCACGGTGCTCACATCGCAGAACTCGGGGAGGTAGCCGAGACTGCTGGTGACGAAGACGGTGCCGTCGGGCGGGCGCTCCGAGCTTAACGACGTCGTTCCGACGATCCTGCTCGCGTTCAAGGAGAAAGAGCAAGCGCATGAGTTGTAGGAGCGGAAAAGGAACCGGAAACAACCGCGAGCAAGGTGTGCCACTTACTGAAACAGCGCGGCCACGGAGGGGGTTTCACGGCGGAGGCTTCTGCCGGAGTTGGGGGAGAAGAAGGAGTGCCGACGATTGGGTGGGTTAGGGAGTGAGCTCGGAGGTGCACTGGGTTCGCAAGGAGGTGGCGAATGCTATGGAATGCTCAACTTGGCTCGGGAGGGATTGGTTGCGGTGAATTTGAGAGAGAGAGCCGTCGGGGTTCTTTTGTCGTGGACAGAGAAATCGGGCGGCGTCGTTCGCGCTGGCGCTCAAAGGGGAGGAGGAAGCGAGCCCGGGGCATCCACGTCGCCTGGCGGCACTGGCAGCAAGCAGCTGCGTGCTTGCACGCATGCGCGCGGCGCTGCTCGCGCGGCGGCTGCGCTGGACAGGGGCCGGTGATCCTCATCGGATCACTGTAGCTGCCCTTATCCCCTCTTCTGTGTCCCTTTGCGAATTTCGGCCAGAATTTGAACTGAAGCCTAATTTCCACCCAAAATGAAAGTTGTGCAAAATTTTATAAGCTACAAATCATATTTTGGTGACCAAGGCTAAATCTGAGTGGAAATTGGTTAATTTGGCCAAACAATTTGAAGTTCAAAACTCCAATCAAGGAAATTCAAATTTTTGAATTGGGGCAGATCAGAATTTTCAAAATTACTTTTGATTTTCCATAACAACTTGAAAAACTCCCAATATGAAAGTTGTTCAACTTTTTGAGCTCTACAACTTTCATGTTGGTCACTTTTCAAAATTCCAAATAGATTTTGAATTGGGGACTCAAATTGGAAAAGGGGACACTTTCTCGAAATCTGTATTTTCAAAATTACTTTGAATTTTGTATTGAAACTTCAAAAACTCAAAACACCAAAGTTGTACATCTTGACAAGATCTACAACTTTGCTTTTGAACTCAACCACAAATTTTGCTTGGTTTTTGAATTGTGCAAAAGGGGGCAATTCTAGGTTTCAAAAATCAGGGTTTCCCCCCCTAATCTTTCGGAAATCTTTCACCCTAGGGTTTTAGCAACCAACACAAGCATCAATACACAATATAATCTCACTTTAGATCCCTAAGCACAAGCAACCAAAGTAAACTTGTTTTAAGTTGGTGCATCAAATCGTGCTTAACAAATATGTTGTGCAATGCTGATGATGACATGTTCCAAATTTTAGTAACCGTAACATCGGGGATGTTACAGCCCTTCCCCCTTAAAGAAATCTCGTCCCCGAGATTTAAAGCCTTAGGGTACGTAATGGAAAAGGAAATTTGTCAAACTATTTCCTCTCCAACCTTTTCATAATACAAGGAGCTGGGAAAGACTACTCAAATATAAACATATATGTACACAAAGTACATGGATTTGGCTACTCTTTTCCTTCACTAGAGTACACTCCCTATTCATCAGATGTTGTCTTGAAGAGAAGCGTGGAACTCAGGAAAATTCTCCATTAGGTAATCTTCAGATTCCCATGTGGCTTCCTCTTCAGAGTGCTGACTCCATTGCACCTTGTACCACTTGGTAGTTGTTCTTTGAGTAATTCTATCTCTTTGGTCCAATACTCGGATAGGATATTCCACATAAGTTAGATCTGGTTCAAGTTCCACATCTTCAATATCTTGAACTTGGTCTGGTACTCGAAGACACTTTTTCAGTTGAGACACATGAAATACATTGTGTATCCCGGATAATCGTTCGGGTAGTTTAAGGCGGTAAGCTACCTGTCCACATCGGTCAAGAATTGGAAATGGTCCAATGTAACGAGGTGCTAATTTGCCTTTAACGCCAAAACGATTTACTCCTTTCATTGGGGATACTTTCAGATATACATGGTCACCTTTGGCGAATCTTAAGGGTCGATGTCTTTTATCGGCATAGCTTTTCTGTCGGGACTGAGCAACTTTCAAGTTATTTTGAATTTGTCTAACTTTGTTCTCAGTCTCTTTCACTAAGTCAACCCCGAAGAACCATCTTTCTTCGGGTTCCGACTAGTGTAACAGAGTTCGACATCGACGGCCATATAGTGCCTCAAAGGGAGCCATCTTGATACTCTCTTGGTAGCTATTGTTGTAAGAAAACTCTGCTAGAGGCAAGCAGTCATCCCACTTATCTGGAAAATTCAGGGCACAAGATCTTAATAGATCTTCTTGGGTTTGATTCACCCTCTCGGTTTGCCCACCTGTTTGAGGGTGGTAGGCTGTACTGTATAAAAGCTTGGTGCCCAAAGATTCATGTAAGCATTTCCAGAACTGGGAGACAAATTGTGTGCCTCTATCTGACACTATTGTCTTTGGCACCCCATGCAGACTTAGTATACAATCAAAGTATATCCTAGCATAGGTGGGGGTATAATACGATTTCTTTACAGGTAAGAAGTGTGATGTTTTGGTGAGACGATCCACAATGACCCAAATAGAATCAAAGCCTTTGGCCGTCTTGGGCAATCCTACTATGAAATCCATGCTAATATCATCCCATTTCCATGCTGGAATAGGCAAGGGTTGCAATTCTCCAGCGGATTTGAGATGAATAGCTTTGACTTTTCGGCAGGTATCGCATTGGGCCACATAGCGAGCTATTTCTATCTTCATTTTTGTCCACCAAAACCTTTGCTTGAGGTTCTGATACATCTTATTACTTCCTGGATGAATATAATACCTCGTGGTATGAGCTTCATCCAGGATTTGTTGACGTAGCTCAGGTACCTTTGGAACCACTAACCGGTTCTGGAACCAGATTACTCCTGCATCATCCACCTTAAAGTCTATGGGTGCTCTATTAGAAATTTTCTCTTTAAGATATTTCATGCCTTTATCCTCTTTTTGTGCCTTTATGATTTGAGCTTCGAGATTGAAATCAACCGTTAGATTGGCAAGGCTTCCTTGGGAAATCAATTCTATTCCCAGGTTCTCTAGCTCTTGGCACAAAGTTATGTCTTTAGGCGTCACTGTTACACAATTACAGTGAGCCTTACAACTGAGGGCATCAGCTACTACATTCGCCTTGCCAGGGTGATAATGCACCTGAAGGTCGTAATCTTTGATCAATTCTAGCCACCTTCGCTGGCGCATATTAAGTTCAGCTTGAGTGAAGATGTATTTCAAGCTCTTGTGATCCGTGTATAGATGACAGGTGTTCCCTAACAGATAATGGCGCCAGATTTTTAATGCATGCACTACGGCGGCTAGTTCAAGATCATGGGTCGGGTAATTCTCTTCATGGGGTTTAAGCTGTCTGGAAGCATATGTAATTACTCGACCCTCTTGCATTAGCACACAGCCTATCCCAATCCCTGATGCGTCACAATACACATCAAAGGGTTTTTCAATATCTGGCTGGGCTAGGACAGGTGCAGTTGTCAATAATCTTTTCAGAGTCTGAAAGGCTTGCTCACATTGAGGTGACCAAACAAATTTTGTTTGATTCTTGAGCAAGGTTGTGATTGGTTTGGCGACTCTTGAAAAGTCCGGGATAAAGCGACGGTAATATCAAGCCATACTCAGAAAACTACGGACCTCATGTACCGTAGTCGGGGGTTTCCAATTCAACACATCTTCTACCTTGCCTGAGTCTACAGCGACTCCCTCCGCTGATAATATATGACCCAGGAAATGAACTTTGTCCAGCCAGAACTCACATTTGCTGAACTTGGCATACAGTTGATGCTCCCTGAGGCGAGTCAGCACAATCCTCAGATGTTCAGCATGTTCTTTCTTAGTTTTGGAATAGATCAGAATGTCATCAATGAAGATGACCATGAATTTGTCCAGCTCTGGCATGAAGACAGAATTCATCAAGTACATAAAATGGGCTGGTGCATTGGTCAACCCAAAAGACAATACCAAGTATTCATACAACCCGTAACGGGTGGTAAAAGCTGTCTTGGGAACATCTTCCGGCCTAATTTTAATTTGGTGGTACCCTGATCTCAAATCAATTTTTGAGAATACCTTGGCCCCGGCTAACTGGTCAAATAGTAAGTCAATACGGGGCAATGGGTACTTGTTTTTAATCGTCACCTCATTCAAGGGACGATAATCGACACACAGCCTTAACGTTTGATCTTTCTTTTTCACGAATAAGGCTGGGCAACCCCATGGAGAGGAACTGGGCTGGATAAAACCTTTTTGCATCAACTCTTGTAGTTGGGTTTTCAATTCGGCCAGCTCTTTCGGTGCCATTCGGTAGGCCCTTCGAGATATTGGGGCTGTCCCTGGTTTCAATTCTATGCTGAACTGGACATCCCGGTCCGGTAGCAGACCTGGTAAGTCTTCAGGAAACACATCCGGAAAATCCCGAACCACCGGGATATTTTTGACTGCAGCCACCTTAGTGGCATGAACCTACCCAATTGCCCGTTTGGGAGTAACTAACTGGATTAGAAGGTAAGAATTCTCATTGGGCAATGGGATTTTAATGGTTCGATGCAAGGTATCTAGCACAACCCCTCGTTGTGCCATCCAGTTCATGCCTAGTATGACATCAATCTCCTGGTCTTTAAGAACAATCATGCTAGTGGGAAAACTATGCTCACCAAATTCGATGGGTATCTGGTGAACCATTTCTTTAGAACTCAGCCATCCTCCGGGCGACTGTATATAGAAATGATCTTGTGTTTCCCCAAAGGGTATGCCATGCTTTAACACAAAGGTGCGATTGATAAATGTATGAGATGCACCAGAATCGAAAAGCATTAAAGCAGGATGTTTCGCAACAGGAAACGTACCCATCATTACTGGTTCACCCTCCGGAATCGTCTCCACCTCTATATGGAAGACTTGTCCCACTTTCTTCGCTGGTTTACCCTTTTGCACATTTTGTCCTTTCTGAGCCCCAGTCCTGAATTGGCTCGGCTGGGGTTGGCCCATGGGTGGCCTTTGGAAAGTGGGGTTGGTTTGGCGGGGGTAGGGGCACTCTTTGGAAAAATGCCCAGGCTTACCACAATTGAAACAAGGATAATTGTGGCTGGGCGGAGTAGTAGGGCGAACACCTGGGGCGTTCGGCTGGCGTGGTGCAGTGGCGATGGCAGTAGGTCGAGGATATACCTGCTGCCCTGGTCTATATTGTGGAGGGGAGAAAGGACCACGATAAGGTGGCGGCGCTTGAAAGCGTCCGTGGCCCTGCGGATGATAAATGATTCTCTGGTGCTTTTGACCGCGACCAGAGAAGGAGGAAGAAGCAGCCTTCTTCTTGGCTTCTTTGTGCTTTCTATTCTTTTCTTCTGAGGCGATGGCAATATTTACCGCCTCGAAGAAGGTAGCATTTTGACAGGTGGTCATCATGGTCTGAAGTTTGGTATTTAGACCACGCATGAAATAGGCCTTCTTCTTTCTATCCGTGTTCACATGGTCCGTGGCATATTGAGAAAGATGATTAAACTTTGCCACGTACTCCATGACACTTTTATCGCCTTGCTCCAAGGCGAGAAATTCTTCGGCCTTCATGGCCATGAGCCCTTCAGGGATGTAATGGGCGCGGAACGCGTCCTTAAACTCTATCCAGGTGACCTGGTGTCCTGGAGCTTGGATAGCTAGAAAATTCTCCCACCAGGCACCCGCAGCTCCCCGAAGCTGCTGAGCTGTGTGGGGGTATAAACCCCTATACCCTTACGGCTAGACTTGGGCCAGGAGGCATGGCCCATTACGAGACAAGTTCGAGGTTTGATCCGACAGCTTGGAGTTTCGTGCAAGGAAACGAGACGTGGAGATCAAACAGGATTCTAGTCGGTTAGAATAGGAATCGATATCGAACTATCTATGGCAATTGTAACCGACTAGGATTAGTTTCCGGATCTGTAACCCTGCCCTCCGAGCTATATAAGGAGAGGCAAGGGACCCCCCTAGGACATCATATTCTCTCAACACAAATCAATACAACCAGACGCAGGACGTAGGTATTACGCCAACTCGGCAGCCGAACCTGGATAAAAAGCTTGCCTGTGTCTTGCGTCACCATCGAGTTCGTAGTTTGCACACTGTCTACCGATAAACTACTACCGTGGGTATACCCCAAGGTAGACTGCCGACCAGCTTTCGTCGACAGTGGCGCGCCAGGTAGGGGGTGTGCGTGCAACTTCTCCGGCGAACAAGATGGTCACAATCCCAGCTTCCGCGACCGTGCCCGTAGGCCTCACGTTTACCGTCGGCCAGATCACGTGGACGACGCGTGGCGGTGGCCTAACGACCACGGTTTCGAAAGAAACTCAGATCCAATCTGAGATCACGTCGTCTCCGACCACCCGGATGGCGGCACCGAGCGCCCGACCACCGTTCCCGCTCTACAAGGGAAAGAAGATCGACTGCTCGGACCTTCTCCAAGCTACTTGAAGCCTCCCAACTAGTAGATGGAATCCTGCGCCAGCCTGATCAAGCTGCTTCAACGGATTTTTTCAAATCCCGCCGGCCAACTCGTGTCGTTACACACGAATGGCTAGGAACGTCTCTGGCGATAACCTCAACTCCCTCAGGACGGACCGTCAAGCTCAAGGAGGAGGATTATCCTTGCGGCCTGAACAACTCGGCCTCTCTCTACTCACGGCACATCCAATCCGTTTTCAGCAAGGCAGATTGGCCGCCGAAAAGGAACGATTGACCTGCTCGTCACTACATCAACATGGTGACGATCCGAGAGCTACGGGACGGTCAGGCTTCCAGCACCAACTCGAGCACTGGTTCAATCCCCACCGAAGTTATAAACTCCGAAGACGAGGACTACGACCTGGATTTGCCTTCACACCCTCCAGGTTTCCCTCGTTTCACGGTATTTACCCCCGGCGAGGGGACATTGTTTTCAACGTCAGCGCCGACGAGCCGGTCATTGATGGAGAAACGGACGAGCAGAGGCAGCTCCGCGATCAGCGCAACACCGATCGTGCCCGACGACGCGCAGATGAGCAACGACAAATTCCACCGCATAACCTCAGCGACGCTTTTGACATGGTCGGGGACCAGCCAGTCTACAAAACGCCAAGCGCCAACGTGGCTGTCGCCATGGCTAATCTAGATCGGCTTCCTGATACCCCTGAGTGCCAGGGAGTCCGAACCAGCGTCCGAGCACACCTGATTGCCGCAATGGAACAAACAGCCACTCTGCTCAAGAGAGTCCAGGACGTCTCTTATACGGAAGCCACCTCCGACCAGACTAATCGTAGCCGGACCTCACCGCCTCCCACCAGGCATCACTGCAGCCGCTCTCCCGACAACCATCGAAAAGATTCACGGCATAACGATGGTGGTCGGGATACTGACAGTCACCGCGAGCAGAACCGCAGGCGCGGTCAAGAAGTAAACCAGCATAGGGATCTCCGATATAACATCCCTCCCAAAGATGCTCGGGACCGCATCAACAGGCGCGCCACAGAGAGGGCAGTCCACGAAAACCTGCGCCGTATTGAGTACGATGCAACGCACGGCCCCCTAGGCCTAAGACAGTTCTCCTCACACCTCCGCCAGGTCGTGTGGCCCCGCAATTTCAAGCTCGAAAAACTTAAAAAATACGACGGCAAGGAAAATCGAGAGAATTGGATCACTCTCTATGAAATTGCCGTCCGATCAGCAGCGGGAGATGAGCACGTCATGGCCAACTACTTCCCCGTAGTCCTCGACCAGGCTGGTCATCAGTGGCTCCTTGGCTTGCCCGAGGACTCCTTCGACTCTTGGGAAGAACTACGCCAGGCTTTCATCAACAACTTCATCGCCACATGCAAGCAGCCTGGAAACAAGTATGACCTCGAAAGGATAAGGGACAGGAAGAATGAACCTCTGCGCGATTACATCCGACGATTCTCGGATATGCGCCTTTAAATCCCGAAGATTTCCTACAACGAGGCCATCTCTGCCTTCATCAAGGGCCTGCGTTTCCATGAAGCGTTGAGGAACAAGTTGTTGCGCAAACGGCCAACAACGGTGGCGGAGCTCCTCGCCACGGCTAAAAATTACGCCGATGCCGACGATGCAGAGAAACTAATACGAGACGATGCGAGAGGTCCCGACCAGCCTCCCCGGCGAGATGATGGCCGCGGTCGCTACGACAACAGGAACCACCGCCGCCCCGACAACCGCGATCACAGAGAATGTTGGGATCGGCGCCGCGACAATCGCGACGATTTCAGAGGAAAGCGCCCCCGCGACTACGACCATGAAGTGAATACGGTCAAGCGTCCCAACGGGCGGCGGGACTACCAAGAGGACTACAACAAAACATTGAAGGGACCGTGCCAACTGCATCCAAAGTCTAACCATACCATGGAGGAGTGTCGCGTCCTCAAAAGCATCTACACACGGCGGGCCGCCCAAGACGACTCCACCAAGAAAAATGGCAAGCGAGACGGGCACGACCACGAAGACGAGGACGAGGACCAAGATAGGGACCCCCGACACCAATACGTTAGCCCCACTGACGTGGTCCACTCCATCTTCGGGGGCAAGGTCTCCATCGAATCTAAGCGAGAAAGAAAGCTATTAAAGAGAGCCTGCCTCAACATAGACAGCACGGGTGGGCTGATCGCAGACCCAAAATTTCCCCCGTGGTCGCACAGAGAAATCTCATTCAGTAGGAAGGATCAGTGGGCCGCTATCCCAAAGCCAGCTCGTTTCCCTCTGATCCTAAACCCTTGCATCAACAGCATCAGATTCGAGCGCGTGCTCGTAGACGGCGGAAGCTCCATCGACATCCTCTTCCGCAACAGTCTGCCCGCCCTCAAGATAACTCCTGCACAACTAAGACCCTACGATGCTCAATTCTGGGGGGTTCTGCCAGGTCAGAGTTCAGTGCCCCTCGGACAGATAACATTGCCTGTCCAATTTGGCACGCCCGACCACTTTCGGACAGAGTTCATCAACTTCGTGGTCGCAGACTTCGACGGGACCTACCACGCTATACTAGGCCGACCGTCACTAATGAAGTTCATGGCAGTCCCGCACTACTCATACCTGGTCCTTAAAATGCCTACGGAGAAAGGTGTCCTGACCGTCAGAGGCAATGTCTACACCGCGTATAGCTGCGAAGAAGAGAGCTTCAAGATTACCGAGGCAATCGACCTCTCAATCCGCATGGCAGAAACAGCAACCCAAGCCGCGCAGCTGCCTCCTGACCAGCTCCGATTACCCGAGCAGGAGACCGCCAGGAAGAATTCAAAATCCAAGGAGTACAAAGAAGTACAGCTGGTCAACGGCAGCCCCGAGAAGACGGCCCTCATCGGGGCCAATCTGGACCCAAAATAGGAAGACGCGCTCGTCAGGTTTCTAAGGGACAACGTGAGCGTTTTCGCATGGAAACCCGCAGACATGCCCGGCGTCCCACGAAACCTGATCGAGCACTCCTTAAATGTCTCGAAGACCGCAAGACCAATCAAGCAAAAGCTGCGACGGTTCGCTCGTGACAAAAAGGAGGCTATTAGGACAGAAATAACACGGCTTTTAGCAGCCGGATTCATAAAAGAAGTGTATCACCCCGATTCGCTCGCCAATCCGGTCCTTGTACGCAAAAAGAATAATGAATGGAGAATGTGCGTTGATTACACTGATCTCAATAAACACTGTTCTAAAGATCCTTTTGGTCTCCCTCGCATCGACGAGGTGGTCGACTCAACGGCCGGATGCGAACTCCTCTCTTTTTTAGACTGCTACTCTGGTTATCACCAGATTTCGCTAAAGGAAGACGATCATATCAAAACATCTTTCATCACTCCTTTCAGCGCATACTGCTACACGACTATGTCATTCGGACTCAAAAATGCCGGAGCCACTTATCAACGAGCTATACAGCAGTGCCTCCACGACGAGATTAGTGACGACCTCGTCGAGGCCTATGTAGATGACGTCGTCGTCAAAACAAGGGACGCAAGCACCCTAATCGACAACTTAGACCGAACTTTCAAGGCGCTTAACAGGTATAAGTGGAAGCTTAACCCCAAGAAGTGCATTTTCGGTGTTCCTTCCGGTCTACTGCTCGGCAACGTCGTCAGTCGTGACGGCATACGGCCGAATCCCTCCAAAGTGAAAGCAGTACTCGACATGCGACCACCTAAAAATATCAAGGACATCCAGAAACTCACTGGATGTATGGCCGCCCTAAGTCGCTTTATCTCAAGACTAGGAGAAAAAGGCCTCCCTTTCTTCAAACTCTTGAAACCATCGGAAAAATTCTCTTGGACAGAGGAAGCCGACGCCGCGTTCACTCAGCTTAAAACTTTCCTCACTTCACCACCTGTTCTTACAGCGCCTCAGCCCAATGAAGACCTACTCCTTTACATTGCTGCAACCGACAGGGTTGTTTCCACGGCAATAGTGGTCGAACGAGGTGAGCCAGGTCATGTCTACAAGGTCCAGAGACCCGTTTACTTCATAAGTGAAGTCTTAAACGAGTCCAAGGCCAGGTACCCACAAATACAGAAGCTCATATACGCCATTCTAATAACGTCAAGAAAGCTGAAGCACTACTTTGACGGCCATCGAGTCTTGGTGACCACCAGTTTCCCTCTCGGGGACATTCTACGCAATAAAGATGCCAATGGCAGAATCGTAAAATGGGCGATGGACTTATGCCCATTTTCCCTGGAGTTCCAGAGCCGCACCACAGTTAAGTCTCAGGCCTTGGTCGATTTTATTGCTTAGTGGACGGATCTCAACGAGCCTCCCGTTCCCGATGTCTCCGACCACTGGTCAATGTTCTTTGACGGATCCTTGAACATCAACGGTGCCGACGCTGGGATACTGTTCGTGTCGCCTAACAAGGACAAACTGCGTTACGTCCTTAGGATTCTCTTTCCGGCGTCAAACAATGTCGCCGAATACGAAGCATGCCTGCACGGCATAAGGCTAGCCGTTGAGCTGGGAGTCAAGCGCCTCTATGTCTATAGCGACTCCGCTTTGGTTATCAACCAGCTCAACAAGGAGTGGGACGCCACCCACGAGAAGATGGATCTCTACTGCAAAGAAATTCGCAAATGGGAAACCAACTTCTACGGCATAGAGTACATCCACGTGGTCCGGGATAAGAACCAGGCAGCAGATGCGTTGTCAAAGTTAGGGTCATCTCGGGCCCAGATCCCGCGGGGTATTTTCGTCCAGGACATCCACGAGCCAAGCGTAGGCTCCGGCCTAGTCGAAAAGCAACTCACTGAGGCAATGCTCATAGACGATGCCACTCCGACAACCAGTGGTCGTGATTGGCGTACCCCGTTCATCAAGTATATATCGGACGGGTCAGGCTTTCAGGACAAAACAGAGAACGAGCGCCTCATTCGACGGTCAAAGAATTACATCCTGGTTGACGGCAAACTCATGCGAAAAAACGCAAGTTCTGAAGTACTGCTCAAGTGCATATCCCATGATGATGGTATCAAGCTCCTAGAAGACATACATGCTGGATCCTGCGGCAATCACGCCGCATCCAGAACGCTGGTCGGGAAAGCCTTCCGAGCAGGTTTTTATTGGCCAACCGCGGTAAATGACGCAGAAAAACGGTCTGACACTGCGAAGGATGTCAGTTCTTCGCTAAAAGGACCCACGTACCTGCTCATGAAATTCAAACCATCCCGTCATCCTGGCCCTTTGCCTGCTGGGGGCTTGACATGATCGGGCCATTTAAACCAGCTCCCGGCAACTTCAAGTTTGTTTTCGTGTTAATCGACAAGTTCTCCAAGTGGATCGAATACATGCCTCTGGTCAAAGCAACCTCCGAGAAGGCTGTGGAGTTCCTCAATCAAATCATACATAGATTCGGCATCCCGAACAGCATAATCACCGATCTGGGTACTCAGTTTACTGGCACCACATTTTGGGACTTCTGCGATGACAGGGGCATAGTCATAAAATATGTGTCAGTAGCTCACCCACGGGCAAATGGTCAAGTTGAGCGCGCAAACGGAATGATCATTGACGCCCTAAAGAAACGGCTGTACGCCGAGAACGACAGAGCACCCGGTCGATGGATGAAAGAGTTACCGGCCGTGGTCTGGGGCCTCCGAACTCAGACCAGTCGGAACACAGGAGTGTCTCCCTACTTCATGGTTTACGGCACTGAAGCAGTCCTGCCGTCTGACATAACCTTCGGTTCTCCTAGGATTGAAAACTTCGACCAGTCAACAGCCGACAACGCCAGAGAGCTCGAAATCAACTGCATGGAGGAAAAGCGTTTGAATTCTTGTCTCCGAACAGCAAAGTATCTCGCGGCCATCAGGCGATACCACAACAGGAACGTCAAGGACCGTTCCTTCGTGGTCGGGGATCTGGTACTTAGGTGGAAAACAAGCCAAGAAGGAATGCACAGGCTATCCACTCCCTGGGAAGGACCCTTCGTGGTCGCCGAAGTCACACGACCCACGTCCTACAGATTGGCATACCCAGACGGAACACGCGTGCCTAACTCTTGGCACATAGACAAACTGCGACGATTTTATCCATAAGTTCTAATAACTTTCGCTCGTAAATATCTTATAGCTGTCAATAATAAAGGTTTCTATTTTTTGCCTATACTTTGTTACACGCAGAACTCGGAAAGCCTTCTGTACCGGAAGCTCTTAGCGACTACAAAGTCAAATACAGTGGCACGTCACTCAGATAATTGTACAGCGCTCAAAATACCAGTCATGACAAAAGCAAACTTTATTACAAACTTTACATACAAAGTTTACAATAAATACCCTGACGGGCAGATGCTAGTCTATTCCTACAGACTACCTTATTGGCCTACTGCTCGGGCTGATCACCCGCCTGGCCCTGCTGCCCGGACGAAGGAGTCGGGGCCACCGGCGCCTGGCTGGTCGAGACCGCAGGCGTCGACCGCCCATCTCCCGCAATGGACGCGCCTGATAGCTCCCTGGCCGACCTGTCTGAACCTGGCTGATCGCGGGGAGTGGCCGTTCCGCATATATTGATGTCGCCGATCACCGTCAACGACAAGTCCAGCAGACCCCCCCGAAGCTCGTCCGCCTCCTGCGAGCCGACCTCCTTGGGGTACCCCTTTTCCAGCCTGGTCAAGTCGACCAAGGGGTAGTGGGCGCGCACCATGTTAAGGACATGCGCGCCAGCAAACTCCCCGGCGTCCTTCATAAATTGCTGGAGCCAGTCCCATGCCCGTTGCGCCTTCTCCACTGGAGTCAACCTCGGTGCGCGGGGCTGGCTCTCCGGGAGCTCGGGACTGATCAGATCCAGGACCGGGGATACTCCTTTCCAGATCTTACAACAATTGACCTTCCAGGAGTCCCGGTCCTTGATCAGCTCATCCAGGTGCTTCTTGGCGTTCGCCTTGAGCACTGCAAATCAAGGAAGTTGTTAACCTCGGCATATCAAACAGAGCAGTAAGAAGCAAATAACAGAGGCAGCAAGCGATACCAGACAACTCCCGGTCCCTTTGGCCCAGCTCCTGCCCTGCGCGACGACTGGCGTCCAGTGCCCCAGCTAGCTCTCGACCGAGCTGCTCCTTCTCATGTCGGAGGCACGCCACCTCCTCCTCCAAGCCTACGTGAATCATAACCTGGTCAACAAAGCCAACTACACAGCTACACAAAGCTACTCGGAGCGCGTGACTGACCTGATCGTTGCCGGTACTGGTCGGCCAAGCGACGGGTAAGCTCGAGACGATGCTCCTCCTGGGCATTCATTTCGGCCACCTTCTCCGCAACCTCCGACCGCAGCCGGTCTACCTCCACGGACAAGGCCTTATTCTCGGCCACGATTCCTTCGATCTGGTCGAAGCACTGTTTCCGGTACTTCGCCGTTTTCATTGCGCCCTGCAAAAAAAAGAACACATGTTGAATACGGGAACACTGCACAAAGTTATCTAAGCAACACAAAGGATCACCTACCTTAACCTCGTCCACGAGGCGTTTAGCCGTGCGCTCCACCCTCGCGGCCTCCTCCGTCTCCGCGAGCTCCTCGTGACCAATAAAGTGATCCCCGCGCTGGCGCCACACATAGACGTGCTGGCGACCATCACGGGGACGACCCTGGACCTCCTCCACGTCGTCATCGGAGGCCTCCTGGGGCTCCTCGTTCGCCGCACTGCCTCCAGCTGCGGTCGAGGGCATCACTGGCCCCTGGTATGGGCCAGGGGAGCCCACGGGCGAAGAAGCCCCTGCTCGGGGCGGTGTCGGCACCCTCCCTTCTTCGTCTGGAGGAGTCGGGACTCTGCTCCCCTCCTCTGCAATAGTACTCGGGGGAGGGGTCCCTGTTGCCTCCCCACCCCTCGGCTGAGTGCTCGGCGCGGCACCAGTCAGGGCAGATTGATCTTTGGTGCCCGCCGCTGCTGCAGGTTGCCCTGTGACCCGCTGTGCGGCGTCTTCAGCAGCGGCAACCGGAGCGGTCGTCCCTTGTTCTGCAGTCTGGTCGGGGTTGACGTCCGACGCCGCGCTACATAACAGAGTGGTATTTCCAACAACAACTCAAAAAAATGGCCAAAAATACGTAAGTCGAACACTTACAGGTCCGATCGACGGTGGGCCGCGGTGAACCTCCTTCTTGCCCTGCCGGTTGGCACCTGTGCCCCCATCTCCTCCATGCGAGGCGCAGGAGGGTCGCTGGCCACCCGATCAGCAGTGGCCGGCACGCTGTCTGGACGGCTATGAGGCCTCCGGACCAACGACGGTACGGCCTCCTCCTCCTCCTCCTCGTCGTCGTCTATCTGAACAAACCGACGGCGCTTTGACGCTCGGCTGCTCTCTGCCGGCAGCGTCGGTGCCGACGACGGATCTGCGGGCATTGGCCTTTTCCCCGTCACTCTGTCCTCGGTGGTCGGGACGGGGTGGGCCTGGTCTTCCTCACTACTGGTATAACGAGTACACCGAGCAGCGTCTTCCTCTGGCGGATCTTCTCCCGCAGCATTCTCCATTCCCGGTGCCAGTGATACATACACTGTGCACCGGTCGACATCTCCGATCTGCAAAAGTAACAAAGATAAGTTAGCCGCAGACAATATACGGATGCTAAAGTGAAGTAATCAATAACATACCTTAGGCGCTGGTCGCCCCAACTTGAAGGCTTGCACCCGATCACTGCCACGGATGAAGCCTCCGTCCGTGAAGTTGAACAGCTCGTTCAGCAGCTGCTGTACCTCCGCCTTTTCCAAGATTTCAGGTCGCATCCTGGTCGGGTCCACGCTTCCGGCATACTCGTACGCCGAGTGCTCCCTCTTCTGATAGGGCATCACCCGACGACAAATGAAGTTGCCGACCACGCCAAGCCCGTCCAGGCGCGACCACTCGATCAGCTTCATGAGATCCGCCACTTGACCGTCGAACTCTGGGCGGTCGGTCCAGCTCACCCTCTTCTCAGGGATGTATCCCACGTCGCAGAACGTGGAGCTGCCCGGTTCCTCCCTGATGTAGAACCACTTCCTGTACCATTCGGTCAGGGAAGTGTTTCATGGACAGTGCAGGTATCGGTTCTTCATTCCGTCGCGAAGGTTGAGGTGTACTCCACCAGCAACCTTGGAGCCTCCAACTGCTCCCTTCTTTCTTAAACAAAAAAGATAACGGAAAAGGTCGAAGTGTGGCTCTATGCCAACATAGGCTTCGCACAAATGGATAAAAGTAGAAATAAGAAGGATTGAGTTCGGGTGCAGATTGCAAATCCCGATCTCATAATAAAGAAGAAGACCCTAAAGAAAGGGATGAACAGGAACCCCAAAACCCCTCTTAACGAAGTCTTCGAACACCACGATCTCACCGGCACGGGGGTCGGGGAAGCTCTCTCCTTCCGGCGCTCTCCAGCCGCCGAGCTCCGGGCCGTGCAGAAGCCCCATATCGATGAGGTCACCGAGAGACTTGGCGGTGCTACGGGACTTCTTCCACTCCTTGGCCATCAGCTCAGCCCTTTTCTTGGAGTTGCTCTTCGCCATTGGAGTTGAGGAAGTGGATTCGAGTTTGGAAGGTGTAGATGATTGAAGGAGGCAAGAGTGGAAAGCTTGAAGGCAATGGCAGGGTAAGCAGTAAAGGGGGAACTGTCGAGCTCTTATAACCCACAACTTCACCCCTCCCACTTCCCGCATCCTCGGGAAGTGGGCGGGCCATACGGTGGATGCGGCGTTTCGGTTTTCAATGATTATCGACAATTAATGCGGCGGAGTTTTCGTACAAATTGATGGTTTCCTTTTCTCAAACCGCGCAAAGGGCGGCTGTACAGTTGCCAGGCGCAACTTTTCATGCATCCATCTGACATCCCGTCAGAAGGACTCGTCACGTCAACTCTTTGTGTGGAAAAATTTTCAAAACAAGCAGACAAAACTGGTAGGGAGTCAATAATCAGAAGACTGCACCGACCACCGAGCACTTGATGCTCGGGGACTGGTCGCCCAGTCTATCGACTCGGAACTTCAAAGACTGCACCGACCACCGAGCACTTGATGCTCGGGGACTGGTCGCCCAGTCTATCGACTCAGCACTTCAAAGACTGTACCGACCACCGAGCACTTGATGCTCGGGGACTGGTCGCCTAGTCTATCAGCTCGGAACTTCAAAATATTGCACCGACCACTGAGCGCTCGATGCTCGGGGACTGGTCGTCCAGTATAGCAACGCAGAATTCTAAGAAGCGCATTTGACGTTTGGGTCCTGGTAGACATACTATTGTACACCCGGGGACTGGTCGATTAGTCTATTCAAATTGCAGATGGACTGGTAAATTTAATTTTTTAGACCTTGCTACAAGGCTCATACTTCGCCTTCCAGCAAGCTCGGGGACTACATCGGTACGATGCATCTGGCGATGCATCTCAGTTTCAAAACTACTTTGGGGAATTTTCTTTTGACCCTGGCACCACGTGCCTACGTCACCTACTACCAGGCTCGGGGACTAAGTGGGCAGACTTCACCTTGCGGTGAATATGCTTGCTTTTTTGAGGTTTATACTTTTCTTAAAAGTAAAGTGGGCACACTTCACCAGGAAAGAAATCTTTTTAATTTAGAGCACCATGCATCCTTCGAACAACCAGCTTCTTCGATGTCAATGTTGATCAACTGTCTTTTGAGTTGGTCAAAGTACCGTTGCAACTGTTTGGGCGATTTTTCTGCTTATTGAAGACGTCAAGCCTCACTGATCGAAGAAGCTCAAGACGGCGTGTTACATCACAAAACATGGTGCTCGGGGACTAGCTGTGGGGGTATAAACCCCTATACCCTTACGGCTAGACTTGGGCCAGGAGGCTTGGCCCATTACGAGACAAGTTCGAGGTTTGATCTGACAGCTTGGAGTTTCGTGCAAGGAAACAAGACGTGGAGATCAAACAGGATTCTAGTCGGTTAGAATAGGAATCGATATCGAACTATCTATGGCAATTGTAACCGACTAGGATTAGTTTTCGGATCTGTAACCCTGCCCTCCGAGCTATATAAGGAGAGGCAAGGGACCCCCCTAGGACATCATATTCTCTCAACACAAATCAATACAACCAGACGCAGGACGTAGGTATTACGCCAACTCGGCGACTGAACCTAGATAAAAAGCTTGCTTGTGTCTTGCGTCACCATCGAGTTCGTAGTTTGCGCACCGTCTACCGATAAACTACTACCGTGGGTATACCCCAAGGTAGACTGCCGACCAGCTTTCGTCAACAAGCTGCGAACAGGGGCTTCTGAGTTTCCAAACATTGAATCAGACTGAACTTGTGCTCCATGGTCCGGAGCCAGTCATCCACTTCTAACGGCTCATCAGCCTTGGTGAATACCGGGGGCCTTGTCTCGGTAAAGTCCACGTACCGAGCTTCTCCGTCCCCATTGTGTTGTGCTCTGAAGTTTGGGGCGGGGTGTGGTTGGCGTTGTGCTAACTCGCGCAACAAGCGAGCATTGTCGGTAGTGGCACTCAAAAGAACAGCAATGGCATCAGCCAGAGAAGGTGGAGTAGGTGGAGAGTTGGGGATATCATCCCCTCCCTGAGATGTCCCGGCTCCATCAGATCCGCGTGTACGCATCGACATCTGCTACAAGAGTCATATATACTTGTTACCACATGAAATTCATAACTTAGAACATATCTTACATACTTCCATTTATTTATTAAACATCAGTTCAACACGCTAGAAAAAAACGAGTACAACTTTTAAAAGAAAGGACACTATATTACAAACTCGATCCCACTACGGTTGACTAGGAATCCAACAGCGACGTTGCCCGCGACTTCACCGAACTAGTCGGTGTGGCCAGAGCTGTAGCCCGGGTCGTCATTGCCATCATCCTGATTACCCCCCGGGTTGTCGTCACCGGAGTCGGACTCCTCCTCATCACTGAGGCCTTGATCGCGATCCCCATCGTCCGCCAACTCTCCATCCGTGTCCATCTCCCCTTCACCTGGAGGTGGATGGAGCTGATGGTATAGATCAACTGCAGTATCACGGTATTGCATTGCCAAATCATTGACGGTGTCTAAATGGTGTGCCAGCTCCAGCTTCTCCAGCTGTAGTTGGTCCTCCCGCTGCCACGCGACATCCCTTTGCGCGGTGACAGTGGCCGCCATCTTCTCGTACAGATCTTTAAGGTACTTGATTTTGTCTAGCTTCGCCTTCATCCTGGTCAGCTCGTGCCTATGGGCGCTCCTGGCCTCCTCTTCTCGGGCAATAGCGGCATTCCTCTCCTCCACCATACGGGACAGCATGGCCTCGCAGTTCTCGGTGGCTTGTGTTTGCTTTGCTAGTTGGGCTTTAAGTTCACTGATCTCCATGACGTTGTACATCCTTTCTCTCATCACTTCGGTCAGCTCGGCGGACAACCTTTCCGCCTCCTGCTGAGGCGGTGAATGGCTACTACTTGCTTGATCGCCTCGCGGGGCCAACTGATGTTTGGGGACCCCTTTTGGACTAGTCCTCTTGCGCGTGGTCTGCTTCCAGCGGCCCATCCTGTAGAGGGTAAGTTTAGATTAGTAAGGGAGACCTTAAAGGTTAGCAAGAATGGGATTGATTCTATACAACCCACCCAAAACAAGGAGGAAGGAATTTAACCAAGTGATAAATCATGATGCATGCACGAACTTACGATTCCTATCAACAATTCATAACGATATTACTTCAAAAAAAATTTTACAACATAGGGCAATACTTTATGTCGCTCCTCCATACCAACTCAAAAATTATAACAAGGCCTACAGACAGGGGTAAGGTAGGACTAAAGCACTTGGACTCAAAGTAGGCCAGTTTATAGTATTGGATCCAAATGGATTTTGAAGTTTTTCAAAAGATACAGCAGTCGCCTTAGCAACGAATGCTCCAATACCAGCTGTGGAAGAACCCCCTAAGTGTTTGGGCCCACCGGCACCTGTCATTGTCCCAAAGACCTCTGACGGTGATGCCGGGGATCCTCCCACTCTAGAAGTCCGATGAGCATCTCAGGACGCTCATTCCACTGCTACCTGGGGCGTATCAAACAAGCTTGTCTTGACCACCAGCGATGGTCAGTTAACGAAAATTTCTTCTTCTCGCCCTTACAGGATAGCAAGTGGCCACCTTACCACCAGGATCACTCGTTGCGAAGACATTGCGGTATCACAAACGACATAATACCAGAATAACATTTCAGAGTAAAACAGCAGAAGTATTACATAACTTAATTTACAAAAGGAGTTCTTCCAAATAGTAGAGTGTTATTACAAGCCAGGTCCAGCGGAGCAACTTAAACTTTAGTACACAGAGATTACAAATTTACAGACCCTGCCCATGGGTCACGCTCACTCTTCCTTGTCGTCAACCTCGACGACGGACACACAACAGGGTCCGAAACAGGTCAGCTCCTGAGCTTCAACTGCAACAGGGGTTGTAAAACCCTGAGTACGGGAGTACTCAACAAGACTTACCCGGTGGAAAAAGAGGAGAAGGTAGGGATGCAGGCTTAGGGTAGACAAGGGGTGGCTGAGCAAGGAGCCAAAGTATTTTGCGGAAAAGCTTACTAATAGTGCGTCCTTACTTTCAAGTTTTACCTGCGAATTCCTCTCCTTAAGAGGCCGAGGAGTTCGAGGACAGTCTATCTAGTTGCCTCCCACAGACAAGTCTGTGAGTTCCTAGTCCTAAATCAAAGTATTATCTATCCAACGGCCATAGCTTCATGTCACTCTGAGTTCGGGAATTGGGATCCGAACCTCATGAGACATTTTCCCTTTCTCATCTTATCACTTAGTTGCATGGTTATCTACGATGAGGGTCAGTGGATTGAGTCTCCCAATCGGGGAGCAACGACGATTCGAACCGCTTTGCAATCCAGCTAGAGTTCCTAACCACCCGATATATGTAGAACCAAATCTTGCATATGTCAACCCAAATCAAGCTCTCCCCCAATTTGACTAGGTTCGCGGCACCCGAGAGCACAGTACTCCACCATCCTACAGCCGATCTAGATGTTTCCCGGTCATCTCAGATCCGTAAGGTGGGTACACACTACTCTCGCCATCGCTCCATGCCCAGTGCGTGAGTAGCTGTTCGCATCGAGGGATCACAAGACCGGGCTTACTGCGGGCAAGTGGCTAGTACTATAAATTCTCAACCCATCAGGCCACCAACGGACCGGTCCTTAACCGACACAGTTGGAGACACTACTTTAAGACTCCATTCTTAAAGCAAGTCCACCGACCGGTCTCAAGTTGAAAACATCATTGACCATAAATGTATTCCACAATAACCCTTCAAACTTTCTCGTTTGAAAACTTGTCTAGTAGCAGGGCTAAGCATCACTATGCAGTTTTAAAACAAAACGGGTGACAAGGACAAGATAACAAATGTCAAGGTAGTAAATGCAGCAAGTAGGTTAACCCAATTCTCAACTACCTAATGTAGCATTTTCAATTCATAAGTGATAAAAGATTTAAAACATTCAAGGAGGGGTTAATGCATCCGGGGCTTGCCTTGGTTGCAGAGCTGAGAGGGACCCTTAGAGACTTCCCAAGTCTCGGATCCTACTTCCTCGAACGGAGCACCGACCTCGGGGTTCGGTTCAACGGTCGCTCCTTCGGTCACGGGCACTATACGCAAAATGATGTATGCTCATGATATGCGTATGACAGATATATAAGAAGGACCAAATTAAGCACAATTGGCCTTCTTGGTGCAACACAGACTAACTAATAAGTAAAGTTGTTTATCAACTTAGTGTCTTTACCCAAAAGGTTGCATCTGTGAACTAAGATTCCTCTTAATTCATAATTACCCTTACTTAACTAATTATTAATCCTTTTTACCTTAATTAATTATTAATGACAGCAATTAAGCATTAAGGCCAAACAATAATTAAATGCCAAAGGTCATTAAGGTTAATGACCTCAGGTCATCACATAATTCCAAAATCACTCAAATCCTAATTTTGAGAATTTATCTAATTACTATTTAATTATTCTAGAATGATTATTTAATTATTGATTAAGGGTTTAATAATATTTTATTCAAACATTATCCAAATGCCACCAAATTTTGTGTGGAGCCAGGGAATAATATTCAGAGGCATTCCACAAATTTTGGTGATTTTTGGACATATAAATAAATTATTAAAATTCATAGAAGTTTTATTCATTAAATAAAAGAGGCAATTTTTGTACACTTGCAAACTACTAGAAAATAGAACCTAATATTTTTCCTGTGTTCTACTCATTTTATAGAACCTGCATAAAAATTCTCATGATTTTTGAATCAGCACATGATTTTCTATTCAAATTCAAACATTAAGCATTTTTAAACAAAAAGGAAAAAGGGAATCACACTGTGCTACGCGGGTGGCCCGCTTGGACACTGTTGGTGCAAAATCTGGTCTGCAAACACAAAGGGCTAATACCCGATTCAAATGTTAAGGCGTGCCAGCCGATTTGACCTTACTATCGGCAAAGGTGGAACTCGAATACTTTAGTCCTGACAACAACGATGCGCCCGGATGTCACGGCCAAGAGGTACTCACGCGGAACTTGAGAACACGTCGAGCTTAAGTCGACGAATTCCTAAGAACTCGTAATGAAAAGGAAAAAGTATGACGAAGTCGTCGAAAAATTAGATGCTAGAATATGAGTAAAAACGTGTGTTTGATTGATTGATAGATGTCCTCATTACAAAACCCTAGGGTCTATATTTATACCCTGCTCAAAGAGCTACAACCAGACACGACTAGAATTCGAATTCCAAACTTAACCAGAATCCGTGTACAAAACGATCTGAATAACTAAGGAAAAGGCAAAACTGTCCTCACGGGACAAACTAGAACATCCCCACCAGCCAATCAGCAGCTTCCAGACTCTACCTTCGTAGCATCGGCAGACCTCCTTATCGTAGCCATCGGCACAGACATATCATCACCTACAGACTTAGTCACGCTCAACAGCCCCTCCATCGGCAACCATCCTCCATCGGCAACTCACCCTGCAGATCAAGCAACACCATCTCATCTTGCCGATCCACACTTTACCGATCATGGACACGTGCCCAAAAACGGTGTCAACACATGCCCCCCAATTTCGGAGTATGAAATCATTAATGCTCCGAAATTCTCTGCAGTAATGATGCCCTTTTCCGCAATTAATGCTCCTAATCTAGCAACCAACAGCCTCAACCTGAACAACTCCGATCCTATTCTTCCGCAGACTCCTCGAAATCCTCAACTTTCCAAACGGGCATTTCCATTTAGTCGCACATCGGCAATACTACCGTTACAAAGACTTGCCGATGTACTGACCAGGACGTTCGTACCTTATCTTTCCAAACGGTTATTTCAACTTTATTCGCTTATCGGCAATATGACCGTTACAAAGACTCTGCCGATGGACCGACCAAGAGATTCCGCACAGTAAAATATCTCTGGATAATGACTGCTTCCTGTCAAATCACCTGCACAATCCCTTGATTACCGTGCGAACAATTACCATATCTACCTGGGCACCCTCGGATTTCACGGATGCGGCAAAGAGATAAGTCAGATTTGCCCTTGCCCGTTTTGTCCTATAAATAGTTCCTTCTCGGGTACTCCTTCCCCATCACATCATTCCACAACTCCAACTTCACTTTCCCGGCGGCGGCGCTATCCAAAAGCTCCAAAATCTCCAACGAAGCCCTTCCTTCACCAACTCCGAAGCTCTCAAGCACTTCCTCCACGGTAAAATGGCCGTCAACTTCATCATCCCTGAGGTCAGTCCTTCGCACCATTTCTGATACTTTTTCTCGCACCCCTGTTCAGTCGCGATCCATTTTACTGAACATTTTCTTTCCTCCCATTTTTCTGTATTTTTCTTTTCCACCTCCAAAACCATCAGGAATCGGCTAACAAAATTGTCATCCCCACTGATCGACCACACCTCCAATGCCTTGGCCCACTAGGGGATCCAGATCCATCCAACCTTATAAACGCAGAAACCAACAGGATCCCTTTTAGAGCAGAGAATTTTTCTTTGGATCTGTGGAAGGATACTTTTTGTTCCTGGCCTAGCCCTACTGTGGGGTGGACAGATTGGTTTTTGAGGGTCAGCAAACCAAAAAAAGTCCTATGGGGTGAAAGAAATCTAGCCCAATGCATTAGGTTGTCCATTGCCGATATGCATAGGAACGAGTCACTACTAATAGCTGCTTCATACTTCTGGTCAGACACGCTCAACGCCTTTGTCTTTGGCCATGGCCCTGCTTCCCCCACTCTTGCCGATGTGGCTATGCTCACCGGATTAGATATTTCTTCTGCCGATAGCACCCACTTCTTTGATACCAAACCCAGTGCTAAGGTAGAAACCCGCTCCATTTGCGGCTGGTCAGGGTATATTAAAAAATACCGCAAAACAGGCCCTGTTGACATAAAGGAGCAGACCTGCTTTCTGAATAGTGGCTAGACAAATTTGTGTTCTGTGGTCGATCGGTAGGACCAACTTCCATTCATCTAGCAGCAGCAGAAAATCTGGCCAATGGTGGCCGATTTCCTCTCGGCCGATACCTGCTTGGAGCGGCCTATCACCTCCTCCACCAAGTAACTAAGAAGCTCTTGCTTGGCTAGTCTATCGGCAACTTGGGAGGCCCCTGGTGGTTTATTAATATGTGGCTCAATATGCATCTGCACAAGCTCCTTGAATTTAACCTATTCACACAGCGTTTCCCAAGGGACATAACTGAAAATTATGTGTTGGGTGAAGAGGAATCGGCAACACGTGCTCCCTTAAACTTCGGCGAAGCTGTCATAGTTCTGCCTGGTTCAGGGGGTAATCCAGATCAGGTCAGCCGATTCTTCCAAACTCTGTATGAGGGCTTGGCTAGAGATGAGCGAGCATGGTTGGCCTATGATGACCCAGACAGTATGCTTCCCCTGGTTTTCAACCCATTTGATGAAACTCTTGACCGGGATAATGAAGTGATGATGGCAATGGTGACTCCCAGAGCCATACCAGTGAATTTCTTTGGCAGTGGGAAAACCTCTCCCCAGACTTATGAATTTTACAACCCATCGGCACTAGCCCGTCAGTTCGCTTTCGGCCAGCTGCCGATCGCACTCTGCTACGCCGATGTGATAAAGCCTAGGGAAACCATCAACAGTCTCCTTGAATGGATCCGAGTAGCCCAACTGCCATCAAGTGCCGATATAGACATAGATTTGTCGGAGTGGGTTCCAGCCACCTTCATAACTCAGGCATACAAGCAGTGGTGGGTAGAATGGAAGGAGCATCTGTTCTGCAAATCGGCCCTCACGTACCGCGGCATGATTGACCCTGAGTACGAAGTTCCCAATGACACCGTAAGTGTTTTCAAACCGATGTTTCAATTCTTTCAATTCTGTTTCTATCGGCAATTTACTTCTGTACTTTTCTGTAGGTTGATGATACCCCTCCATCGGTCAGCAAAAGTGGCAAGCCGATTGATCTATTTGCATCAGGCCCAATCTCTTCAATCGGCCACAACGCCCCTACCCTGGCTGCCATCGTGCATCGAGGTATACGCCTGAGGAAGGTCACCACCTGGAGGACCCAGACTCCCCCATCGGTAGCTGCTTCCACTCTAGCACAGGCTTTTAAGGTAGTTGTTAAACCTCTTCGTTTGATCCTACCTTTACATCGGCTACAATTGTATTCACAAATCCCTCTCTGTTGTTACAGCAAACCAGTGCATCGGCAAAAACCAAGAGCCAAGGTGCCGATGCCCCCCAGTCCAGCTAGCAGAAGAGAAAGGGTGCCAAGAGTACCAGGGCAGAAACAAAGCGCCAGAAAGTGGCAACTCCTCCTCCCCCTCCTCCGGTATCTCCCATTCCGGTGGAATCTTCCCCTTCTTCTCCAGACGCAGAGACTCAGCAAGCACCATCTCCCCCTCCAACGCAAGAAGCACCACAGGTAGAAGAAACTCAACTGGAAGAACCCCAACAAGAAGTACCTCAGCCAGAAGACACATCGGCTGATGTTCATGAACCAACCACCGACCCAGTAGGTTCCATTATAGCATCGGTGGTTTCCTCCGTTCTGACAAGCGCCGTCCTTCCTCAAGGTAACATATTTACAAAGTTAATACCGATGAACCCATCTTTTCATCTCATAATGACTTTTATTAATTTTCAGCTGACGTCGTTCCATCGGTAAACCTGGCCGATCAATCTGCAGCGCCATCGGCACCTCTGGCCGATCAGCCCGTGGCTCCATCGGCATCTTCCAGTCAAAGGCAAGAGATTGCCTTGAAGCAATTAAGTTATCCAGCTCCTCATCAATCTTTTTACCGACATTTTGATCATGGAATGACTCACTTTATTTTCCTTTTCAGGAGCAGGACTCTCCTGACAGCCTATTCTCCTTCGCCATTGATATTTCTCATGACGAAGGCGAGGAAGCGAGCTCCTCCCGGGCAGTTGGGATCGTATCAGCAGAGATCAGAGCCAAGCTGGAAGAATTATCGGCCCTCCTATATCAGGATACGGCACAATTGGTTGATGACTCTGACCCAGCCAAGGTTCTGTTCAGGACTCTCAGAGGCCAGATTCCAGCCGATGTCGAAGAAATCCTCTTCCAAGCTGCACATCTGGAAAGTCGTCAGCTGCAGTACCAGAGAGCTTCTCGGCGCCTTGCCGACAGAGCTGCTCAGACTCAGCTTTCTGAAGAAATGATGAAAGAGAAACTCCTGACTGACGAGAAGCACAAGAGCATCGGCACCCTGAGATCTTCAGGAGATGCACTGAAGCAGAAGATTTCTGACCTATCGGCCAAAAAGGAAGCCCTGCTGGCAGAACTCAAACGAGTGGAAGACGCTTTATCTCAAGCCCAACAGGAAGAGAGCCAACTGCCAGAGACCATCAGGCTCCTTGAGCAAGAAAGAAACATCCATGGTCGCAAGGCATTGCAGTTGAAGAAGAAGCTGAAGCCAATAGAAGGTTCTACCGATGACGATATCAAAGAGATAGAAACAGCCAACCAAATCCGGCTGCGCGCGATATCGGCGATCTAGGCGCTGCTGAACATATGAAGCTCTCATCGGCGACACGTCTTTACTTCTCTGCACTTCCAGCTTTCTTGCCGTTTTAATCTAGCCGATAGGATTGTTATCGGCAACTTTTGAAACACTAAGTCCGACCCCAGATACACTTTAATCTAGCCGATAGGAGTGTTATCGGCACTTAAATCTTTATGCATCGACCCATATACTGGGGTGGTACTTCTTTAAATATTTGCCATTTAATGCTCTGGGAAATTCAACTCCTTCAAGAGTTTCTATAATATAGGCATTACCAGGAGCCGATCGATTTATCCGATAAGGACCCTCCCAATTGGGAGAACATTTTCCAAACTTGGAACTTTTAGTCCCGATCGGTAAGATTAATTTCCATACCAAGTCTCCATCGGTAAATTCCTTGGCCTTCACCTTCTTATTGTACCATCTAGCAACCCTTTTGTTATTCTCTTCTATATTCATTAAAGCCCTTAGCCATTGTCCTGCTAGATCATCCAACTCGTCCGTCATCAAAGTAGCATAATCATCGGCGGCCAATTGATCTTGAATAGATAGTCGCCTAGATCCAGTCTTAACTTCCCAAGGCAGTACTGCATCATGTCCATACACGAACTGATAAGGTGCAACCTTAATTGATCCATGACAAGCCATCCGATAGGACCACAAAGCTTCACTTAACAATGTGTGCCACCTTCTAGGATTCTCTTCAATTTTCCGTTTAATAAGTTTAATGATTCCTTTGTTAGACGCTTCGGCCTGCCCATTAGCTTGAGCATAGTAAGGAGAGGAATTCAACACTTTAATCCCCATACCGATTGCAAATTCATCAAACTCCCCTGATGTGAACATAGTGCCTTGATCGTTAGTAATCGTGGAATCCCGAATCGGTAAATAATGTGTTCCTTCACAAAATCAATCATATTGGCCGACGTAACTTTCTTCAAAGGAATAGCTTCAACCCATTTAGTGAAATAATCGGTAGGAACCAGAATAAACTTATGCCCCTTGCTAGATGGTGGATAAATCTGGCCGATTAGATCAATAGCCCATCCCCGAAACTGCCAAGGTTTGATAATAGGATTCATAGCCGATGCGGGTGCTCTTTGAATGTTACCAAACTTTTGACAACCTTGACACCCTTTGAAATACTTAAAACAATCCTCAAGTATGGTTGGCCAAAAATATCCATTCCTCCTAATCATCCACTTCATCTTGAAAGCCGACTGATGTGCTCCACATAACCCTTCATGGATTTCTCCCATCAAACTTTTAGCTTCATCATCACTCAAGCATCGAAGAAGAATTCCATCAATAGTTCGGTAGTACAATTCATCTTCAAGGAGCACATACTTGGTGGCTTGAAACCGAACTCGTCTCTCAACTTTCTTGGACGGATCTTTCAAGTAATCAATGATCTCTTTTCTCCAATCATCGGCATCAATTGCCGATATTGTATCAATGATCGGCTGATATCCCGAGGCATGCTGAGCCAACCGATTGGCCTCCTCATTATGCAATCGAGGACCATACTCTAATCGGAAATCCTTGAATTCTTTCAGTAATTGCATGCTCCGCTCGTAATAAGTTATGAGAACTTCACTTCGGCATTCATAGCTTCCAGCCAACTGATTTATAACCAGCATAGAATCCCCGAAGACTTCGACAGCATCAGCACGAACTTCCCTTAACAACTCTAGTCCTTTTATCAAAGCCTGGTATTCAGCCTGATTATTTGTTGACGTAGCAATAATCGGCAAGGAAAAATCATACTTCTTTACTAGAGGGCAAACTAACACTATGCCGATTCCTGCCCCCCTGTCACATGTGGATCCATCAAAGAAGAGTGTCCAAGGCACAATTTCCAAAGCTTCCACTGTGCCGCAATGCTGAGTTACGAAATTGGCCATAATCTGCCCTTTAACTGCCTTAGCCGATTCATAACGCAAATCGAATTCCGACAGCGCCAAAATCCATTTACCGATCCTGCCACTCATAATCGGCATGGATAACATGTACCGGATCACATCATCCTTGCAAATAACAGTGCATTCGGCCGATAACAAGTAGTGCCTTAACTTGATACAAGAGAAATAGAAACACAAGCACAATTTCTCAATAGCCGAATACCTGGTCTCAGCATCAATCAACCTCCTGCTTAAGTAATAAATTACACGCTCCCTCCCTTCAAACTCTTGAATTAAAGCCGAACCGATGACCATCCCATCGGTAGACAAATACAATCTGAAGGGCTTCCCTTGCTGAGGTGGAATCAAAACTGGAGGATTTATTAAATACTTTTTGATTTCATCCAGAGCCAACTGTTGCTCCTCCCCCCAAACAAACTCTTGATCGTCCTTTAACTTAAGAAGAGGGCTGAAAGCACGAATTTTACCAGACAAGTTAGAAATGAACCTTCTGATAAAATTTACCTTGCCGATCAAGGATTGGAGTTCGGTTTTGTTGGTAGGGGCTACTATCTTATTGATGGCATCAATAGATCTTCGACTGATTTCAATTCCCCTCTGGTGTACCATGAAACCAAGAAATTGCCCTGCCGATACACCAAATGCACACTTATTGGGATTCATCTTCAATACATGCTTCCTTGTGCATTCCAATACCTTTCGTAGATCGGCAAGATGCTTTGCAAAGTCCCCAGACTTGACCACCACATCATCAATATAAATCTCTACCAGTTTGCCGATGAACTCATGAAATATAAAATTCATGGCCCTTTGATATGTAGCACCAGCATTCTTTAGGCCAAAGGTCATGACTATCCATTCAAACAATCCGACATGACCAGGACATCTAAATGCAGTCTTTGGAATATCCTCTTCTGCCATGAATATCTGATTGTATCCTGCATTGCCATCCATAAAGCTAATGATCCGATGCCCAGCCGCGGCGTCAACTAGTAGATCGGCAACAGGCATTGGGTATCCATCCATCGGCGTAGCTTTATTGAGATTCCTGAAATCAATGCATACCCGAAGCTTCCCGTTCTTCTTGTAGACCGGAACAACATTGGAAATCCATTCGGCATACCGACACTGCCGAATAAACTTAGCTTCAATAAGTTTGGTGATTTCAGCCTTAATATCAGGGAGGATGTTAGGATTACATCGGCGAGCTGGCTGTTGATGTGGCCGAAATCCAGACTTGATGGGCAACCGATGTTCAACAATTGATCGGTCCAAACCAGGCATCTCAGTATAATCCCAAGCGAAGCAATCTTTATATTCCTTTAACAAATCAGTTAACTGTTGCTTACACTCAGAATCTAGCTTAGCACTAATAAAAGTGGGTCTAGGCTTATCACCACTACCTATATCTACTTCTACTAGATCATCGGTCGATGTGAATCCCTGGCCTAACTTTCCATCATCTGCAAACCTATCCATTAAAAACCTTCGTCAGAACCGACTGCTTGGATCGGTGGAATTTCGTAATCGGCAACCTTTAGAAAATCCTTCTCCCAAACTTCTCCTGAAATGCACCTAGTCCTCTCATAGGTGTCCGCCTCCGCTGACGCAATGACAAAAGAAGAATCTCTCGGGACAATCTCGATTTTGTCACCTACCCACTGAACCAAATATTGGTGCATTGTAGACGGGATGCAACAATTAGCATGAATCCAATCTCTTCCCAATAGCAAGTTGTAAGCACCCTTTCCACTGATCACAAACAAGGTTGTCGGCAAGGTTTTGCTGCCGATGGTCAACTCTACACATATTGCCCCCTTGACTGGAGACATGTTCCCTTCAAAGTCTTTAAGCATCATATCGGTCTTGGTCAAATCCTGATCCCCTCTTCCAAGCTTCCGATACACTGCATACGGCATGATGTTGATAGCAGCCCCACCATCAACTAGAATCTTGGTCATCGGCTGCCCATCAACCCTTCCTTGGACAAATAGAGCCTTGAGATGTTGTCTTTCGTCATCGGCAGGTTTCTCGAAGATAGCTGTTATCGGATCCAGAGCCAATTGAGCTATTTGGTCGGACAATTCCAACTCATCATCACGGGATGGCGTAAGAAACTCCATCGGCAACATAAAGACCATGTTGACATCTGCCGATGGACCTTCCCCCTTGGGATCCAATTGCTGCGGACCTCCAGACTGACCAGAGTTTTCGCCCTTGCTTAGCCCCTCTCGCCTTTCACGCTGCAACCTCCTTTTCTGTGTCTTGGTCAACCCCTCTGGACACCATGGAGGAAGCGGCTTCTGCCTTGCTGCTAGGTGAGGATTTTCCCTTGACTCCATCCGATGCGTATTGGCATCCCTGCAAAATATGAATTCGTTGGGAACTCGTGCATTAGCCATCTCCTCAAGTTCTTCCTGGTTCCTGGGAAAATATTGGACACGATCACCAAGCCTGTCGTGCACACTGAGTCTGCCCCCCAAACGATCATGGACAGATGCTCTCCCTCTAATCGGCCCATTGAAGCGCCGATCATTATCACGATAGTTCCAATCAGACCTGTCGTACCGATCATAACCATTGCACTCAGGGCAATCTCTGACAGTAGGAAGCTTGATATTCTCCTCCCAGCAATGGATGAAGAACGGACAATTCCAGTGATCCCTATGCCGATTCCACTCATGTCGGCGTCTTTCTTCTTCCCGACGATAATCTTCTTGCTGGCGCCGATACCGATCTTCTCGTTGCTGCCAAGTTTCCCGAGGCCTTCTGTGAGTTATTACAATCCCAGATCGGGGAGGCCTTCCTGAGCTGGTTCCTTCCTAGACCAAGCCTCTTCCTCTCGCGTCGGCAGTAGTGACTTGATGCTGAGGATCCACCGATGCACTTCTTTCGGCTGCTTCTGAAGTTAAGACCTTGGCTTTTCCCTTAGCATCCAACATGTTCGTTGGGAAAGGATGTCGATCAATCTTCATCGGCTTCTGGGTCTTAGAGCTGTCAAATCTGATTCTCCCAGATTCTATAGCCGATTGCAGTTGCTGTCTGAAAACCTTGCACTCATTGGTATCATGAGAAGTTGCATTATGCCACTTGCAATATTTCATCCTTTTCAACTCCTCAGCCGATGGGATCACGTGATTAGGAGACAGCTTGATCTGACCTTCCTGAAGTAGAAAGTCAAATATCCTATCGGCCTTAGCGGTGTCAAAAGCGAACTTCTCTGGTTCCCTCTGCCCAAAAGGGCAAGACATCGGCTTCTTATTTTTTACCCACTCTGCCAAGCCGATGACTGGTTCCTCATCAGAATCTGAGTTTGTTGCTTCATCAACGAATGACACCTTTTTGTTCCATGCTCTCTTGGGTTCAAACGGCTTGATGTCTTGATCAGAGATTCCCTACACCAGATGACTTAAGCTTTCAAACTCCTGAGATGCATATTTGTCCCTGATGTGTGGCAACAAACCCTGGAAAGCCAAATCGGCTAGCTGCCGATCGTCCAGAACCAGACTATAGCCCTTGTTCTTGACTTCCCGTATCCTCTGTACAAAACCTTCAACCGATTCATCATTACGCTGCCTCAATTTGACTAAATCGGTGATCTTCTTCTCATGAACCCCAGAAAAGAAGTATTTGTGGAATTGTTTCTCCAGATCGGCCCAAGTAATCACTGAGTTGGGAGGTAGTGATATGAACCAGGTAAAGGCCGATCCAGACAACGATGATGAAAATAGACGAACCCTTAACTCGTCCCTGTTACCAGCTTCTCCGCATTGAATAATGAACCTATTGACATGCTCCATGGTCGACGTGTCATCCTGTCCAGAAAACTTAGTAAAGTCCGGTACCTTGTACCGATGCGGAAGCGGGATCCAATCATATGCGGGAGGATACGGTGTCCGATAAGAGTAAGTGTTGACTTTGGATTTTATCCCAAATTGATCCCTCATTACTTCAGCGATCTTATCGGCCCAGTACGCATCGGCATCTTGCCGATGGGGTGGTTGTGGATCCGGCACCTGCTGGTAAGCCTCCACGTGTCTGTTCGGTGCACGATCTGCACGGAACATTGGGTTGATTATCTGGCTTCCCACCTATGGGCCACCAAGCTGTTGCCTGCCAATCTACTGTCCACCGACCTGCTGCCCGAAATTCATTGGCTGGTTAGGGATCCCCTGATTCTGGAATCCGAGATAGATCTGTCCTTGCTGGAACCCTGTAGCCTGGTGATTCTGTTGAGGCGTTTAAGGAAAGGCTTGCTGCCCAAGCCATCCATTATTAGCGTTCATCGGCATAGGCCCTGCCGATGACTGGTAATTGGGCATCATCGTTGAATTGACATACCCTGACTGAGCCATAGACCTCTGTTGCATCAGCATCGAGTCTGCCGATGTGTTAGGCATCTGGAACATTGGAGCTTGAGAATTCCTAGTGTAAGGTCTTGCAGTAGTAGTTGTAGTAGTATACTGGGGACTCTGGTTCATCGGCATATTGGGAGGTGCCGATGCCATAGGGGTCTTGCCTCTCATGTCAGTCGCCTGCGATGTACCCGGCGTTAACTCTGGAGGCATGCCATAACCCCACCAGTTGGGAGGAGGAGTTAACCCTATCATTGCCGATATTAACAGATCTGTGGCAAGTTTAATCTGCCCATCTGAAGCCTGTGGACTAGTTGTCATCGGCATAGATTGTCCATTGGTGACTCCCAACGTGCTTGGTGGAATAGGAATCTCCATACCCGCAGCGGCCGTAGCAGCCGATGGAGCTGTGACCACTGGTGACTTTGGCTGGTGATAAGTGGGGCCCACATAATCCGGTGGCAATTGTCCCTCCTTGAAAGTTCTTGCCACGACATTGAAAACCGTATTAGACAGTACACCAGCTTGGTTGATCAAAGTACGGTTGATAGCGTTGTCAACCATCTCTTGAAGTTTGCCAGGATTGGACTCAAAAGTAACCTGCCGAGGTGCCGGCAGTGCATCCTTCTGAATCACCTCACCGCTCCTGTTCATGCTGAAGGACCTCAGGCATTGCTGCTTGTAATCCTCCATGGCTTTAGCAATAGCTTGCTTCTACTCATCCTTGAGATTGGCTTCTGTCACGGGGATGACGTTCTCTTGATCAAACTCAGAAGTCGACATGTTGATCTTGATCTTGGATCTGTCCCACCAGGCGTGCCAAAAGATGTGTTGGTGCAAAATCTGGTCTGCAAACACAAAGGGCTAATACCCGATTCAAACGTTAAGGCGTGCCAGCCGATTTGACCTTACTATCGGCAAAGCTGGTAACTCGAATACTTTAGTCCTGACAACAGCGATGCGCCCGGATGTCACGGCTAAGAGGTACTCACGCGGAACTTGAGAACACGCCGAGCTTAAGTCGACGAATTCCTAAGAACTCGTAATGAAAAGGAAAAAGTATGACGAAGTCGTCGAAAAAGTAGATGCTAGAATATGAGTAAAAACGTGTGTTTGATTGATTGATAGATGTCCTCATTACAAAGCCCTAGGGTCTACATTTATACCCTGCTCAAAGAGCTACAACCAGACACGACTAGAATTCGAATTCCAAACTTAACCAGAATCCGTGTACAAAACGATCTAAATAACTAAGGAAAAGGCAAAACAATCCTCACGGGATAAACCAGAACATCCCCACCAGCCAATCAGCAGCTTCCTGACTCTACCTTCGTAGCATCGGCAGACCTCCTTATCGTAGCCATCGGCACAGACATATCATCACCTACAGACTTAGTCACGCTCAACAGCCCCTCCATCGGCAACCATCCTCCATCGGCAACTCACCCTGCAGATCAAGCAACACCATCTCATCTTGCCGATCCACACTTTACCGATCATGGACACGTGCCCAAAAACGGTGTCAACAGACACGGCCCAAGTCGGCCCGAGAGCCCTCCCACGTCACGCGTGGGCGCTGACTCTCTCTCGCGGCCACAGCTCGCCAGACTCTCCTTCCTCCTCTCTCTGCGTGACGCTGACGGGGAGGTCCCACCCGTCAGCTCCTTCTCTGTCGCGCACGGTGGCTCGGCCACGACTCCGGCCGCCGTTAGCGAGGGTCTTGGCCCACGTGCGCGTGCGCACTAGCACCGCCTCACCTTCGCGACTCCGTTGACATCCTCTACTCACGCTCTATCCTCTACCTTCTACCTCGGCCACGTGAAAGGCGGGCGGCCATGGCGGTCACCCGTAGACCGGCCACTAGAGCTCGGTAGAGCGCAAATGAATGGGACAAGGAGGCTCGGGGGGGATAAAGGAGCATGGTGCTCACATCGCGGAACTCGGGGAGGTAGCTGAGACTGCTGGCGACGAAGACGGTGCCGTCGGGCGGGCGCTCCGAGCTTAACGACGTCGTTCCGGCGATCCTGCTCGCGTTCAAGGAGAAAGAGCGAGCTTATGAGTTGTAGGAGCGGAAAAGGAACCGGAAACAACCGCAAGCAAGGTGTGCCACTTACTGAAACAACGCGGCCACGGAGGGGGTTTCACGGCGGAGGCTTCGGCCGGAGTTGGGGGAGAAGAAGGAGTGTCGGCAATTGGGTGGGTTAGGGAGTGAGATTGGAGGTGCACTGGGTTCGCAAGGAGGTGGCGTATGCTATGGAATGCTCAACTTGGCTCGGGACGGATTGGTTGCGGTGAATTTGAGAGAGAGAGAGCCGTCGGGGTTCTTTGGTCGTGGACAGAGAAATCGGGCGGCGCCGTTCGCGCTGGCGCTCAAAGGGGAGGAGGAAGCGAGCCCGGGGCGTCCACGTTGCCTGGCGGCACTGGCAGCAAGCAGCTGCGTGCTTGCACGCATGCGCGCGGCGCTGCTCGCGCGGCGGCTGCGCTGGACAGGGGCCGGTAATCCTCATCGGATCACTGTAGCTGGCCCTTATCCCCTCTTCTCTGTCCCTTTGCGAATTTCGGCCAGAATTTGAACTGAAGCCTAATTTCCACCCAAAATGAAAGTTGTGCAAAATTTTATAAGATACAAATCATATTTGGGTGACCAAGGCTAAATCTGAGTGGAAATTGGTTAATTTGGCCAAACAGTTTGAAGTTCAAAACTCCAATCAAGGAAATTCAAATTTTTGAATTGGGGCAGATTAGAATTTTCAAAATTACATTTGATTTTCCATAACAACTTGAAAAACTCCCAACATGAAAGTTGTTCAACTTTTTGAGCTCTACAACTTTCATGTTGGTCACTTTTCAAAATTCCAAATAGATTTTGAATTGGGGACTCAAATTGGAAAAGGGGACACTTTCTGGAAATCTGTATTTTCAAAATTACTTTGAATTTTGTATTGAAACTTCAAAAACTCAAAACACTAAAGTTGTACATCTTGACAAGATCTACAACTTTGCTTTTGAACTCAACCTCAAATTGTGCTTGGTTTTTGAATTGTGCAAAAGGGGGCAATTCTAGGTTTCAAAAATCAGGGTTTCCCCCCCTAATCTTTCGGAAATCTTTCACCCTAGGGTTTTAGCAACCAACACAAGCATCAGTACACAATATAATCTCACTTTAGATGCCTAAGCACAAGCAACCAAAGTAAACTTGTTTTAAGTTGGTGCATCAAATTGTGCTTAACAAATATGCTGTGCAATGCTGATAATGACATGTTCCAAATTTTAGTAACCGTAACATCGGGGATGTTACATGGAATCACAGGTTGATCGGCTGAGACTGCCGATTGAACTATGTCAGCTGAAAGAATAACAGAAATAATTGTAAAACAGAAGAGATGGGTTCATCAGCAATAATCTTATGTTACCTTGAGGGGGCACAGTGCTTGTATGGATTGAAGAAACTACCGATGATATGATTAAACCTGCAGGATCGGTAGTTTGCTCGCCTACATCGGTTGATGTGTCTTCTGGTTGGGGTGCTTCTAGTTGAGGTTCTTCCACTTGTGGTGCTTCTTGCAGTTGAGGGGGAGATGGTACCTGCTGCATCTGTGCTTCTGGAGAGGAAGGAGAGGATTCCACTGGGATTGGTGATGCCGGGGGAGGAGAAGGCGTTGCTACTCTTTGGCGTTTCGCCCGTCCTCTGGTACTCTTGGTAGCTTCCCTCTTCGGCTGGCTGGACTGGGGGGCATCGGCACTTCTGCTTCTGGTCTTTGCCGATACGCCGGTATGCTGTGTCAGGAATAGGAATTCGTAAGCACAAGTGTGGCAGATGTAAAAATGGAATTGGTATAAATGGAAAGGTTTAACAATCACCTTGAAGGCCTGTGCTAAGGTGGAGGCGGCTACCGATGGAGATGTCTTGGTCCTCTTGGTGGTCACTTTCTTAAGGCGCACACCTCGGTGCATGATGGCACCTAGAGTGGGAGCATTGTTGCCGATTGAAGAGATTGGACCTGATGAGAATAGGTCAATCGGCTTGCCGCTCCTGCAAACTGATGGGGGAGTGTAGTCAACCTGCAACATGACACGAAGGGTGAGTCACTGATGAAAATAAGGATAAAAGGATTAGAACATCAGTTTAGAGGTACTTACACTGTCATCGGGGACTTTGTACTGAGGATCGATTATGCCACGATATGTTAGGGCCGATCTGCAGAACAAATGTTCCATCCACTCCTCCCACCATTGCTTGTATGCCTGAGTAATAAAGAGGGCTGGAACCCACTCTGACAGATCTACATCTATATCGGCATTCGGTGCTAGCTGGGCCACTCGGATCCACTGGAGGAGATTAGTGATGACTTCCCTGGGTTTTATCACATCGGCATAACAGAGTGCAATCGGTAGCTGGCCGAAGGCTAATTGACGAGCTAGTGCCGATGGGTTGTAAAACTCATAGGTTTGGCTAGAAGTTTTCCCACAACCGAAGAAGTTCACTGGTATAACTCTGGGGGTAATCAGTGCCATCATTACTTCGTTATCCTTGTTAAGAGCACTGTTTAATGGATGGAAAACCAAAGGGAACATGGTGTCTGGATCTTCATAGGGCATCCATGCTCGCTGTTCTCTGGTTAGGCCTTCGTACAGGGTTTGGAAGAATCGGCTGACCTGATCTGCATTGCCTCCTGTGCCGGGCAGAACTATGATAGCCTCGCCAAAGTTCAGAGGGGGGCGAGTTGTCGATTCCTCTTCATCTAGTTCATGATTCTCAGCTGTCTCTGGGGAAACGCTGCGCGAAAAGATCAAACTCAAGGTGCTTGTGCATGTGGAGACTGAGCCACATGTTGATAAACCACCAGGGACCCCCCAAGTTGCCGATGGACTGGCCGAGCAGGAGTTTCTTAGCTACCTGGTGGAGAAGATGGTAGGCAGCACCAAGCAAGTATCGGCCGAGAGGGAATCGGCCACCGTTAGCCAGTCTCTCTGCTGCCGATAGATAGACGGAAGTCGGTCCTGCCTATCGGCCACAGAATACGAACTTGTCTAGCCACATGTTCAGAAAGGTGGTTTCTTCCTTTATATTGACAGGCCCTGTTTTGCGGTACTTCTGAATGTACCCGGACCAGCCGCCAATGGAGCAGGTTTCTACTTTAGCACTAGGCGTGGTGTCAAAAAAGTGGGTGCTATCGGCAGAAGGTACGTCTAGGCCGGTAAGCATAACCACATCAGCAAGAGTAGGGGAAACAGGGCCATGGCCGAAGACAAAAGCATTGAGTGTGTCTGACCAGAAGTATGATGTAGCTATCAACAATGACTCATTCCTATGCATATCAGCAATGGACAACCTGATGCATTGGTCCAGTTTACTCTCGCCCCATTGGACTTCATTCGAGTGGCTGACTCTCAAGAACCAGTCTTTCCATCCTACGGTAGAGCTGGGCTAGGATCGAAAGGTATCCTTCCACAGATCTAAGGAGAAATTCTTGGCTCTAAAAGGGATCCTGTTTGTTTCTACGTTAATCAAATCTGTGGGATCTGGGTTCCCTAGCAGACCAAGACACTGGAGGTGTGGCTGATCGGTAGGGATGACTATTTTGTTGGATAGATCCAAATGGTTTTGGAAGCAAAAAGGAAGAACAAGGACAAGAAAGAGAAAAAGAAAATGCTCAGTAAAATAAATTGCAAATGAACCAGGGCATGGTAAAAGAACATGAGATGGGGTGGTGAACTGACCTCAGGGATGGTGAAGTTGATGGCCATTTTTCTCACAAGGAAGAAGATTGGAGGCTTCGAAACTGATGGAGAAAAGTTTTCGATGGAGTTCTTGGAGCTTTTCAACAAGCGTCGCCTCCAGAGAAGCAGAGTTGGGGCCGTAGAATGATGTGGTGGAGGAGTAATCGAGAAGGAACTATTTATAGGACAAAATGGGTAAGGGTAAATCTGACTTATCACTTCGCCGTATCCATGAAATCTGAGGATACTTAGGAAGATATGGTAACTGTTCGCACGGTAATCAAGGGATTGCACAGATGATTGGACAGGAAGCGGTCATGATCTGGGGATATTTTACTGTGTGAGATTTTCTGGTTGGTTCATCGGCAGCGTCTTGTAACGGTCATATTGCCGATGGACGGATAAAGTGGGAATATCCGTTGGGAGGATAAGATATTTTACTAACAAGAGCGTCCTGGTCAGTCCATCAGCAGGACTCTGTAACGGTAACATTGCCGATGCGCGACTAGGGTGGAAATGCCCGTTTGGGAAGGTGAGGATTTCGAGGAATCTACAGAGGAATAGAATCGGAGTTGTTCAGATTAGGGCTGTCGGTTGCCAGATTGGGAGCTTTAATTGCGGAAAAAAGACATCATTACTGCAGAGAATTTCGGAGCATTAATGATTTCATACTCCGAAATTGGGGGGCATGTGTTGACACCGATTTTGGACACGTACCCAGAGACCAGCAGAGTATAGATCGGCAGGTGGAGCAACAGTAACTAGCTTACAGAAGAGTTGCCGATGAGGATGGTTGCCGATAAAGAGAAAATTGAATATGACTAGGTCCAAAGGTGGTGACGTGTTCTTGCCGATGATCAATATTGGTGTTTGCCGATGGCCATAACAGGAAGACTGCCGATGACTCTGAAGGAAAGCGTGGAGGTTGCCGATTGATCTGAGGCGGTGTCCTGGTCGGTTACAAGGAGGTGGTCTTATGTTTTCCTTAGTTGTTTAAATTCGTTTTGTATACAGAGTTTGTTTAATTTGGGATTCGAGTCCTAGTCGTGTCTGATTGTAGCTCTTTGAGCAGGGTATAAATGTGGACCTTAGGGCCTTGTAATCTATGAATGAATGAATCAATCAAACACCAGTTTTTACTCATATTCTAGCATCTACTTTTTCGATGACTTTTTCCTTTATTACGAGTTCTTAGGAATTCCTCGACTTAAGCTCGGTGTGTTCTCAAGTTCCGCGTGAATACCTCTTGGCCATGGCATCCGGGCGCATCGCTATTGTCGGGACCAAAGTATTCGAGGTACCACCTTTGCCGATAGTAAGGTCAAATCGGCTGGCACGCCTTAACGTTTAAATCGGGTATTAGCCCTTTGTGTTTGCAGATCCGCTTTTGCATCAACAACCACCAAGAACTGGAGAAATGAGGAAGGATATTTACGACACCAACTATTTGCCATTTCCTAGAAGAAACAGAGGACTGCAGTCGGATGAGCAGTTTGGTAAGTTTGTAGAGGTCATTCAGAAATTATATGTCAACATACCTCTACTTCCTGCCATAGAGGTACCTACATATGCAAAGTACATCAGAGATATTATTAACAAGAAGAGACCACTGCCCACCACTGAGGTTATCAAGCTTGCAGAAGAATGTAGTGCGACCATCCTCAATAAACCACCAAAGAAGAAGGAAGATCCAAGATGTCCCACTATTGATTGCTCGATTGGAAACCAAGACTTCAACAATGCACTTTGTGATCTCGGAGCAAGTGTCAGTGTGATGCGAGCATCAGTCTACAAAAAGCTTGAGCATTCGACCCTAGAACCAACATCAATGTGCCTACAACTAGTAGATCAATCAGTTCGATACCCGTTGGGAAAACATTCCAGTCAAGATAAGAGATTTCCTTGTGCTAGTAGACTTCGTGGTACTGGACATGAGTTCTGACTCAAAAGTGTCCATCATCCTTGGAAGGCCATTTCTGAGCACTGCCAATGCCCACATTGATGTCGGGAAAGGAGAAATCAAGTTCAACATCAACGGAAAAGAAGAACACTTCACATTCAAGCCTAGACCAGAGAGAGACCCTACAATGAAGAAAGTTCATGAAGAAGAACCACTGGAGACATCATCTCCAGATGAAGGTAATTTAGAAGATTAAAAGATTTAGAGGTCCAGCATGGGGGACCTAAAAATCCCAAACCCTCACCGGGAGGTAAATTGGTATTTATCCACATTGTTTAAATTATTGCATAATTAATTCTTGCATTAGTCATATTTATTCATAGCATTATTATAATAATAATAAGCCCCATATAAATAATATTTATGGTGTGTAACAACCCATATTTTTATTAATTATTGTGGAGGCACAAAAATATTTTCCATTATCATTTCAAATAAGTTTTAGTTCTCATAGATTTTCCAGCATTATATTTAATTATAGCAACCTTCTAGAAGCATGACCCACACTCCTTGGGTCCCACATATCATACACCACACCTCACATACATCCCATCACATTATTTGATCCACCAACATAACTCCACTAACCAGCACTTTTCCACCGGCCAACCACCATTGAATTATTTTTTGGCTTAAAGGTTAAGCAAAGGAGGGAGTGGAGAAAGGGGCAGCCACGATGAGCACCACAAGTGGGGGCCCGCCCACCTACCAAGGGCGCCTGCCCTGCCCTTCCTTCCTCCGATAAATACCCTCTTCCTGCCTCCATCTTCTTCGCACAAGCATTCCAGAAAACCACACAAGTTTCAGTTTCCAGAGAAGCTCTTGCAATGAAGTAAAGAGAGAGTAGAGAGGAAGAGAAGAGTGGGCAAGAAGTTGGTAGTTTTTTAGTGAGAGAGTGAACTTCACCTAGTAAGTAGTGATCCCGCTGTCCAAAGCGGAAGTAAAAGTTGTTTAGGGGGAGGTTCCGCCAAAATAAAAACTGAACGACTAACCCCTGGACTACTAACATTTCGGACAGCTAACCACTAACATTTTCTTTCACATTTTCCACTAGTTGTGTTTTTGCCAACTTTTGTTTACAGGATGTTCAAGAAGGTGAAGAACGCAGGGAAGGCTCTCAAGAACATTGGTACAAGGAGTTCATCCCGACACTCCTCACACCCATCAGAGATGAACGTCGATCCAACACCCACACAAGCTCCGTCATCATCATCTAATCAGCAAGTCAAGGTCCTTCTCAATATAGGAGACCTTGGACTAAAGACCCGAAGAGAGAAGGAAGTCTATCAGCGACTAAAGAACAAAGATTTCATTCACACCCCTACTCTTGATCCAATCTTACTACAAGAAATAGGTATGGATACTGAATTCGACTTAATTTTCCAGATGTTAGGTTGGACAAATTTTTGGAACATAACTGAGCTGGGTTCTCGTCTTCTCACCCTCGAATTTCTTTGCACTTGACAATATTATGAGGGGGAATTGTTTTTCGGATGTTCAAACAGGAGATTATGTTGTCTTGGAGAGAACTGAGTGACCATCTCGGTTTTTCTTCAAGATGCATCCTGAACATTGACTCTGACCTACCCAATTTTGAGAGACACCAGTTCTGGAGTGAGATATCTAGAGATAATTTTTATACTCAAGCCCGAACCAATGACATGGAACACCCCACTCTTAGAATGTCCCACAAATGGCTTGGGTACAATCTTTTCTATCGTGATGACATTAGGAAAGTAAGAGTAGGAGATTTACAACTTCTATATGCTGCTATTAATAAAGTACCCACTTCACCTGTTACACTTTTAGTTTCTCATTGGCTTAGTGTACCTAGTCTTCAGGGACTAGTAGGATGTACATCACTTATCACTCGTCTAGCCTCTAACCTTCATTTACTAGAAAACTCGTCATTGGAATTCATAGATGAGTTAAGAATTTATCATGGCTATGACACATTTAGACAAGCTCAGATGTTAAAGAAAGAGGGGAATATAATGTTGTTGATGCAAAACTGATCTGCAAACACAAAGGGCTAATACCCGATTTAAACGTTAAGGCGTGCCAGCCGATTTGACCCTACAATCGGCAAAGGTGGTAACTCGACCACTTTGGTCCCGACAACAGCGATGCGCCCGGATGTCACGGCCAAGAGGTGATCACGCGGAACTTGAGAACGCGCCGAGCTTAAGTCGACAAATTCCTAAGAACTCGTAATAAAAAGGAAAATATGACGAAGTCGTCGAAAAAGTAGATACTGGAATATGAGTAAAAACTTGTGTTTGATTGATTGATCGATGTATAATTACAAGGCCCCAGGGTCTACATTTATACCCTGCGCAAGGAGCTACAATCAGACACGACTAGGACTCAAATTCCAAATTAAACGGAATCCATATACAAAATGAATTTAAACAACTAAGAAAAATATAAAACTATCCCCCTCTAACCGACCGGGACACCACCGCAGACCAACCAACAATCTCCACGCTTCCCTTCAGAGTCATCGGCAGACCCCCTGTTATGGCTATCGACAAACACTAATACTCATCATCAGCACGAGCACGTCACCACCTCTGGACTTAGTCACATCTAATTGTCTCTTCATCGGCAACCACCTTCATCGGCATCTTCCCTGCAGACTAGTTACCGTTGCTCCATCTGCCGATCTATACTTTACCGATCCCTGGGTACGCGTCCAAAAACGACGTCAACACATGCCCCCCAATTTCGGAGTATAAAATCATTAATGCTCCGAAATTCTCTGCAGTAATGATGCCTTTCGGCAATTAATTCTCTCAATTTGGTAACCGTTCGTTAAAACCGAACAACCTTGGCCCGATTCTCTTGCATATTCCTCGAATTTCTCAACCTCCCGAACCGAATCTCTCCACTTTATGCGCCCATTGGCAACATTACCGATGGACCGACCAGGAGATCTTGTACAGTGAAATATCTCCAAAATCTTGACCGCTTGCTGTCAAATCACCTGCGCAATCCCTTGATTACCGTGCGAACAGTTACCATATCCACCTGAGCACCCTCGGATTTCACGGATGCGGTGAAGAGATAAGTCAGATTTGCCCCTGTCCGTTTTGTCCTATAAATACTCCCTTCTCCAGTACTCCTTCTCCACCTTGTCATTCTATAGCCCCAAAATCCAGTTTTACGGCGGCGGCATTTCCGAGGACTCCAAGAACTTCAACAAAGGCCTTTCTTCACCAACCCCCAGTTCTTCGATCTGCGAGGAGATGACCATCAACTTCATCGTTCCTGAGGTCAGCTTACCACCCTTTCTCCTGCACTTTTACTGTACTCCTGTTCACCCGCAATTTGGCTTACTTAATATTCCTTTTTCTTTTTGTTCTTCTTTTTACCCTCAAAAACTTCTAGGATTTAGCCGATAAGATCGTTATTCCTACCGATCAACCTCACCTCCAATGTCTTGGCCCGCTAGGAAACCCAGATCCCACCGATCTGATAAACGCAGAGACAAACAAAGTTCCTTTTAGAGCCGAAAACTTCTCTCTAGATCTATGGAAAGATACCTTCCGTTCCTGGCCCAGTCCTACCAAGGGATGGAAGGATTAGTTTTTGAGAGTCAGTCACTCAAATGAGGTTCAATGGGGCGAGCGATAATTGTATTAGTGCATTAGGTTGTCCCTTGCCGATATGGAGAGGAATGAGTCACTGCTAATTGCTGCCTGATATGGTCAGACACGCTCAACGCTTTTGTGTTTGGCCATGGACCTGCTTCCCCTACACTTGCCGATGTACTCATGCTTACTAGCTTAGTTATATCCACTGCCGATAACAGTCATCTATTTGACACCAAACCTAGCGCTAAGGTGGAAACTCACGCTATCGGCGGTTGGTCTGGGTATATTCAGAAGTACCGTAGAACAGGACCTGTTAATGCAAAGGAACAGACTACTTTCCTAAATATGTTGCTGGATAAGTTTGTATTCTGTGGCCGATCGGTAGGACCAACCTCTGTATACTTATCGGCAGCAGAAAGATTAGCCGATGGTGGCCGATTCCCTCTTGGCCGATACCTGCTCGGCTCTGTTTATCAGCTCCTCCACCAGGTAGCCAGGAAACTTCTGCTCGGCCAACCCATTGGCAATTTAGGGGGTCCTTGGTGGTTCATCAACATGTGGCTCAGTCTCCACATGCACAAGCGCCTTGAATTCGATCTCTTTGCACAGCGCTTCCCCGGGGACATAGCCGAGGATTATGAACTGGATGAAGAAGAATCGGCAACTCGCTCCCCTCTAAACTTTGGCGAAGCTGCCATAGTCTTACCTGGCACTGGTGGTAATGAAGACCAGGTTAGCCAGTTCTTCCAGACTCTCTATGAAGGTCTGACTAGGGAACAACGAGCATGGATGCCCTATGAAGATCTAGACACCCGATTTCCTCTGACCTTCCATCCCTTCAACGATGCTCTCAACAAGGACCGTGATGTGATGATGGCAATCATTACCCCAAGAGCCATACCAGTGAACTTCTTTGGTAGTGGGAAGGCTTCCAACATGACCTATGAGTTTTATAACCCATCGGCACTAGCTCACCAACTGGCTTTCGGATAACTGTCGATTGCAGTTTGCTACGCTGATGTGGTAAAGCCGAGGGAGACCATTACCAGTAATCTTGAATGGATTAGGATAGCTCAACTTCCGACAAATGCCGATACAGATGTCGATCTATCGGCTTGGATTTCTGCTCTCTTCATTACTCAGGCATACAAACAGTGGTGGGAAGAGTGGAAAGAGCATCTGTTCTGCAGATCGGCCCTCACATATCGTGGCATGATCGACCCCAAATACAAGGTCCCCGATAATACTGTAAGTATTTTAACCGATGTTTCAATCTTTTCACTTTCATTTTCTATCGGCAACTTACTTTCTTTGTTTTATTCAGGTCGATGATACGCCACCATCAGTTAGCAGGAGTGGTAGGTCGATCGAACTCCTTCCATCGGGCCCGATCTCTTTGATCGGCAACAACGGTCCAACCTTGGCTGCTTTAATGCACCGGGGTGTGCGTCTCAAGAAGATCACCACCAAGCGAACGAAAATATCCGCGTCGGTAGCTGCCACTACTTTGGCACAAGCCTTCAAGGTAAACTCTCGAATTCTTCGACTTATACCGATTCCATTCTTGTACTTACACAATTTTTGGGACACATCGGCTAACATGGGAACTTCATCGGTAACTTTTACCGTTTCAATCGGAACCTCATTAATACCTCGTTACACTTGTACTCACAAACTTTTTATTGTTGTATCAGCATACCGGCACATCAGCAAAGACCAGAAGTACGACTGCCGATGCCCCCTAGTCCAGTCAACCGAAGAGAAAAGGTTCCAAGAGTACCAGATCACAAGCGAAGCGCCAGAGAATAGCAACGCCTCCTCCTCCTCCGAGGTCTCCGATCCCAGTAGAATCATCCCCTTCTTCTCCAGAAGCCCAGACACAGCAAGTACCATCTCCCCTTCAACCACAAGAAGAGCCCCAGCCAGAAGAACTTCAATCAGAAGAACCTCATCTAGAAGAAATATCGACTGATGTACACGAGCAGACCACCGATCCAGCAAGCCTAATCATAGCATCGGTAGTTTCTTCGATTCAAACAAGTACTGCACCCCCTCAAGGTAAAATACCATCCGTGAAATTACTGCCGATGGACCCATCTTTCCACTTTATCATCTCTGTCAATCTTTCAGTTGACATAGTCTCATCGGCAATTCTAGCTGATCAACCTGTGGTTCCATCGGCTTCAGCTAGTCAGAGGCGATAGATAGCTCTGAAATAAGTAAGCTACCCAATCTCTATGTTTATCATCACCAGTACTTGATCATAAAATAACTTATTTTATCTTCCTTTTCAGGAACAGGATTCTCCTGACAGCTTGTTCTCCTTCGCCATCAAAATCTCTGTGGATGAAGGTGAGGAGGCAAGTTCTTCTTGAGCGGTTGGAATCTCATCGGCACAGATTAGAGCAAATTTGGAAGATTTGTCGGCCCTCCTTCATCAAGATACGGCCCAATTGGTTGATGACTCCGATCCAGCCAAGGCCATGTTCAAGACTCTCAAAGGCCAAATTCCTACCGATGCCGAGGAGATCCTCTTCAAGGCTGCTCACTTGGAGAGTCGACAGCTTCAGTATCAAAAGGCTGTTCAACGCCTTGCCGATAGAGCTACTCACGCCTAGCTCTCAGAAGAGATGATGAAAGTAAAGCTCCTTGCCGATGAAAATCATAAGAGCATCAGCATTCTGAAATCCCCAGGAGACATGCTGAAGCAAAAGATCTCTGATCTATCGGCAAAGAGAGAAGCCCTGTTGGCACAACTCAAACTAGTGGAAGAAGCTCTGTCCCAAGCTCAACAGGAAGAAAGCCAGCTGCCCGAAGCAATCAAGACCCTTGAACAGGAACGAAACATCAAAGCTCGCAAGGCACTGCAGATGAAGAAGAAACTGCAGCCAGTGGAGGGTTCTGCCGATGAAGACATGAAGGAGATAGAAGAAGCCGATCAGATTCGTCTGCGCACCATATCGACGATCCAGGCTCTGCTAAACATGTAAACTCTTCATCGGCGGCGTGTCCTGCTTTTTTCTTTTAAACACTACTGATTATTTTGGTCTAGCCGATAGGACTGTTATCGGCACCTTCTTAAAACATTAAGTCCGGCCCCAGATACACTTTAATCCAGCCGATAGGAATGTTTTCGGCACTTAAACTTTCATGCATCAAGCCATATGCTAGGATAATATTTCTTTAAGTATTTGTCATTCCATGCCCTGGGGAATTCAACTCCTTTGCGAGTTTCTAAAATATAGGCATTGCCAGGAGCAGATCGGTTTATCCGATAAGGACCCTCCCAATTGGGAGACCATTTCCCAAACTTTGAACTTTTAGTCCCGATCGGTAAGATTAGTTTCCATACTAAGTCTCCATCAGCAAACTCCTTAGCCTTTACTTTCTTCTCATACCATCTGGCAACTCTCTTTTTATTCTCTTCTATGCTTATCAAAGCCCTCAACCGATGCCCTGCTAAATCATCCAATTCGTCTATCATCAAAGTGGCATAGTCATCGGCAGTCAATTGATCCTGAAAAGACAGTCGCCTAGATCCAGTCTTAATTTCCCAAGGTAGCACTGCGTCATGTCCATACACCAACTGATAAGGTGAAACTTTGGTCGACCCATGACAAGCCATCCGATATGACCATAAAGCCTCATTTAACAATGTATGCCACCTCTTAGGATTCTCTTCAATCTTCCGTTTCATAAGTTTGATAATCCCTTTATTGGACGCCTCGGCCTCCCCATTAGCTTGAGCATAATAAGGAGAAGAATTCAACACTTTAATCCCCATACCGATTGCAAATTTGTCAAACACGCTCGATGTAAACATAGTACCCTGATCGGTAGTAATCGTTTGAGGGATATCAAATCGGTAAATAATATGCTCTTTTACAAAATCAATCATATTGGCCGATGTTACTTTTTTCAAAGGAATAGCTTCAACCCACTTGGTGAAATAATCAGTAGCAACCAAGATGAACTTGTGTCCTTTGCTAGAAGGTGGATAAATCTGGCCGATCAAATCAATAGCCCATCTCCGGAACGGCCAAGGTTTAATAATGGGATTCATGGCCGATGCGGGTGCCCTTTGAACATTGCCAAATTTCTGACATCCTTGACACCCCTTCAAATATTTAAAGCGATCTTCAAGTATGGTTGGCCAATAATACCCATTCCTCCTAATCATCCATCTCATCTTAAAAGCCGACTGATGTGCTCCACACACTCCTTCATGGATCTCTCCCATCAAACCTTTAGCTTCATCATCGCCTAAGCACCTGAGAAGAACTCCATCAATTGTTCGATAATATAGTTCAAGGAGCACATACTTGGTAGCTTGAAACCGAACACGCCTCTCAACCTTCTTAGATGGATCTCTTAAATAATCAATGATTTCTTTTCTCCAATCATCGGCACTGATTGTCGATAACGTGTTCAATATGGGTTGATATCCCGAGGCATGCTGAGCCAATCGATTAGCCTCCTCATTATGTAACCGAGGAATATGCTCTAATCGGAAATCTCTGAATTCCCTTAACAGTTGCATACTCTTTTCGTAATAAGTTATCAGGACTTCACTTTGGCATTCATAGCTTCCAGCCAATTGATTTATAACCAGCATAGAATCCCCGAAGATTTCAACAACATCAGCACGAACTTCCTTTAATAACTCCAACCCCTTGATTAAAGCTTGATACTCAGCTTGATTATTTGTCGACGTGGCAACAATCGACAAAGAGAACTCATACTTCTTTCCCTGAGGGGAAATTAACACTATGCCGATTCCTGCCCCCCGGTCACACGTAGATCCATCGAAGAAGAGCGTCCAAGGCACAATTTCCAAAGTTTCCACTGCACCGCAATGTTGAGTCACAAAATCGGCCATAATCTATCCTTTAACCCTTTAGCCGATTCGTAACGCAAATCGAATTCCGACAGTGCCAAAATCCACTTACCGATCCTGCCACTCATAATCAGCATAGATAGCACATACCGGACCACATCATCTTTGCATATAACAGTGCATTCGGCAGTTAGTAAATAGTGCCTCAACTTAATGCAGGAGAAATATAAGCATAAACATAATTTTTCAAGAGCCGAATACCTGGTCTCAGCATCAATCAATCTTCTGCTTAAATAGTAAATCACACGCTCCTTCCCTTCAAATTTTTGAATTAAAGCCGAACCGATGACCATCCCATCGGTAGATAAATATAATCTGAAGGGCTTTCCTTGCTGAGGTGGAATCAGAACTAGAGGATTTATCAAATAATTCTTGATTTCATCTAAAGCCAGCTGTTGCTCTTTGCCCCATATGAACTCTTGATCGGTTTAAGTAAAGGACTGAAAGCATGAATTTTACTAGACAAATTAGATATAAACCGTCTGATAAAATTTACCTTGCCGATCAAGGATTGGAGCTCAGTCTTCTTAGTAGGGGCAACAATTTTGTTGATAGCATCAATAGATCGTCTACTAATTTCGATTCCTCTATGATGCACCATGAAACCAAGGAACTGCCCTGCCGACACACCAAAGGCACACTTATTGGGATTCATCTTTAAACCATGTTTCCTTGTGCACTCCAACACTTTTCACAAATCGGCAAGATGCTTTGTGAAATCTCCAGACATAACCACCACATCATCAATATAAATTTCCACTAGCTTGCCGATGAACTCATGAAAGATAAAATTCATAGCCCTCTGATAAGTAGCACCAGCATTTTTCAATCTAAAGGTCATGACTATCCATTCAAACTAACCAACATGACCAGGACATCTAAATGCAGTCTTTGGAATATCTTCTTCAGCCATGAATATTTGATTATATCCTGCATTACCATCCATGAAGCTTATGATCCGATGCCCAGCTGCAGCATCAACTAACAAATCAGCAATCGGCATCAGGTATCAATCCATCGGCGTAGCCTTATTGAGATTCCTGAAATCAATGCAAACTTGAAGCTTCCCATTTTTCTTGTAAACTGGAACAACATTGGAAATCCACTCGGCATACCGACACTGCCGAATAAATTTAGCTTCGATAAGTTTGGTTATTTCAGCCTTAATATCAGGAAGAATATTAGGATTACATCACCGAGTCGGCTGCTAATGTGGCTAAAATCCAGATTTGATAGGTAACCGATGCTCAACAATCGATCGGTCTAAACCAGGCATCTCGGTATAATCCCAAGCAAAGTAATCTTTATATTCTTTTAGCAAATCGATCAATTGTTGCTTACACTCAGAATTTAACTTAGCGCTAATAAAAGTAGGTCTAGGCTTATCTCTACTACCTATATCTACCTCTACCAAATCATCTGCCGATGTAAACCCCTGGCCTAATTTTCCATCATCGACAAACCTATCCATTAAAACTCCTCATCAGAACCGACTGCTTGGATCGGTGAAATTTTATAATCGGCAACTTTGAGGAAATCCTTCTCCTAAATTTCTCCTGAGATACACCTGGTCCTTTCATAAGTGTCTGCCTCTGACGATGCAATGACATAAGAAGAATCTCCTGGGACAATCTCAATCTTGTCACCTACCCACTGAACCAAGCATTGGTGCATTGTAGATGGGATGCAACAATTGGCATGAATCCAATCTCTCCCTAGCAGCAGATTATAAGCACCTTTTCCACTGATCACAAAGAAAGTTGTCGGCAAGGTTTTGCTGCCGATGGTCAACTTGACGCATATTGCCCCTTTAACTGGAGACACATTCCCTTCAAAATCTTTTAGCATCATATCGGTCTTGGTCAAATCTTGATCTCCTTTCCTAAGTTTCCGATAGACTGCATAGGGTATAATATTGATAGCAGCCCCACCATCGACTAATATCTTGGTCATCGGCTGCCCATCAACCCTTCCTTTGACAAACAGAGCTTTAAGGTGTTGCCTTTCTTTGTCGGCAGGCTTTTCAAAGATAGCCATCATAGGATCTAGAGCCAACTGAGCTATCTGGTCGGAAAAATCCAGCTCCTCATCATCACTGGATGGCGCAAGGAACTCCATCGGCAACATAAATACCATGTTAACATCTGCAGATGGCCCTTTCCCCTTAGGATCCGGTTGCTGCTGATCCCCAGATTGGCCAGAATTCTCTCCCTTGACCAAATTTTCTCGTATTTCATGCTGCAACCTTCTTTTCTGTGTCCTAGTCAACCCCTCTGGACAACATGGAGGAAATTGTGGTTGCATTGTCGATGGGTGACAAATTTCCCTTGACTCCACTTGATGTGTATTGGCATCTCTGCAAAATATGAACTCATCGGGAACCCGTGCATTGGCCATCTCCTCAAGTTCCTCTTAGTTCCTGGGAAAATACCCGGCACGATCACCAAGCCTGTCGTGCACACTGAGTCTGCCCCCAGCCGATCATGAACTGACGCTCTTCCCCTAATCGGCCCATTAAACCACCGATCATCGTTCTGATACTGCCGATTAGGTCTGTCGTACCGATCATAACCATTGCACTCAGGGCAATCCTTAACAGTGGGCAATTTGATGTTCTGTTCCAAGCAATGGATGAAGAACGGTGAAAGGTCCTTGTTTGGTTTTGGTAATTGAGTGACAATTTAGGTGGACTAATAGTGTTTATGTGAGATACACAAGAGATTAGTCCACAGGTGATTATGTGATGATGGAGGAGCTCATTGCATATGAGACATGACATGGAGTCATGTGACCAAGGTGGAGAAGATCAAGATGAGGCCTAACTACTACTACTACAACCGTCCTCAATAGAATCAAGGTTGGAATCAACAGAGGCCTAACTACTCAGTCAAGAGAGGCGATCCAGGATGCCCCGTCATCCTGATATCTATCGGCATGGTGGACTTCCCAGAAGCACTCTGTGACTTTGGCTCCAGCATCAACATTATGCCCACGGTACTCTATGAAAGATTCTTTACATATCCTTTATTGGAAACAACCATGTGTTTGCAGCTTGCAGATCGGACGCTAAGATTTCCAAAGGGAATATTGAAGAACCTCTACGTCCGAGTTGGTACCTTATACGCTCCAGCAGACTTCGTGGTGATAGAGACTGATACTGATGAGAGGGCACCCATCATCCTAGGGAGGCCATTCCTGAATACCTCGGGAGCTGTCATCTACGCTAGTGCTGCTAAGATCAGTTTCTACATCATGAGGAAGAAGTAGACGTTTTCCTTCGAGAACAAGATTACACAAATCTCATAGCAATCCCGACAGGAACCAAGGAAGATGACCAACAGGAGGAACAAGAACAAGCAAATGTGGATCGAGTCAGCTAAGATGGTCACTGCAGTTCAAGGAGGTCAAGATCGTCAACTTAAGTCATCGTTCCTGACCAAATAGGACGACCTAGGTATGCCAAGCATCCAATGCTCCATTAATGGATACAACTTCCAGAAGACGCTTTGTGACACCGGGTCAGGCGTCAACATAATGGCCATAGCCACCTATCAGCTCCTGTTCGGAACCATGCCCCGAAAACCGACATACATTCAGCTCCAGATGGCAGATCAGACATTCCGAAAGGTTGAAGACGAGTACGATCCACCCATCATCCTTAGGAGGCCGTTCCTCAGCACCGTTAAAGTAATCATCTACATTGGAACCGGAGAAGTCCACATGCACTTCCCCTCTGAGAAGGTACACTGCTATTTTACTAACCCTAACTATATAGTTGAAGACTCTAAGCAAGTCAGGACAAGAAGAAGACGATGCAACCGCAACCAGAGGAGGCAAATCATCAAGGACGGATGGGTAGACTACGAAGGAGAAGTGGTAAGGTCTGAACACATACAACTTGAACAGAACTGTCCTGAAGGGACCGTAGCACCGAGTCAGGTGTGGAAGAGCAGGCGCCACCGGAACCACCGACTACGCCATCCAGCGAATCCCAGGACGATTGAGAAAACAGAGAGTCCTGTTCGGAGGATTTAAAAACACCGAACGCCTTGCCAAGAGGTAATCTTGGTAGTTATCCTTTTCCTTTCAATTATTTAAAATAGTTTGCTTAGTTAATCAGGTTCATATCTTGAAAAGAAAATAAAAATGTTAAAAATAGTAAGCCCCATGTGAGTATGCTCATGGCATAAAACCCATAAGTACATTCACTGTGGTGGCTGAAAAAAAATAAATATATTCCTGTCCTATAAAAATAAAAATATAAAAATAAGATTGTGGTCCTACTAAAGAGAGTAACATTTATTGAGGAGGCTCAACATGATAAAGGCTAGATATTTATGCTAACACTTAACTAGTTCCACAAAGCTTTGTTGTCTATTTGAGCTCCACAGAATTCAAGGATCAAAGAAGACTAGCAGACGGAGGACATCCTAATCGCTGTCAGGGTGCTGCCGACATTCAAATACACCTCCGCCACCTGCTAACTACATCAGAAGAAATTACGTCAAAATCCAGCTTGGGGGAGAGCACCCCCATTTATCCAGCTAAGTGTTCTACTCATGTTTATACTTTACTCAAATAATAAAAAGATGCATAATCATAAAAACCCAAATAAAGATTTTGTGCTTATATATATATATATATAACTTTGCTTAGTTCGCTAAATAAATAAATAAAGTTTGCTATGAACCCTCATGATAATCTCTCGCATGGAAATGATGAATAGTTGCTCTACCATGACTAGTTCATAAAATTGAAATCTCTCTCAAGTTTAGGCATGACTGTTATTAATTAAGATTTGCTCTAAACCTGAAGTTGTGGAAAGAGTACTTGATCTAAGTCTAAGTCGTTAACAGATACGATATGGGAAGGTTGAGTTGCTGTTTATCTATTCCTAGAGATGCTAGAATTCTGGAGAATTTTATCTTTGAAAATATTTAAAATATCACATGATGAGTTCCTGTATGATGAGAGTTTAAATTCCTACCACAACCATATATACAAGCTTGCTAGACTTTGAGCCACACATTTACTTTTTACTGCTTATGAGCATTGAGTGTGGTCAAGCTGTGTAGAACCTTAGGAGCTTGTCATGTGGTTAAATCAAGATTCACTTGCACGTTCACTCACACATGCTGCTTCTACTCCGGAAGTACGCATCCACATATTTCCACCCATTTCCATCTCCAGAACCATCCAAAAAATATTCTACTCCTAATCCGGGAGTGAATAGCCAAAAACATTCTCCTATTTCTGTTTTCTCCTGTGAAATAAATGCTCAAGTTATTTCGGTTACTACCACTTGCTACATTATTTCAAGAGATGAGTGCTCTAAAAAAAGAGAGAGAAAAAAAGAAAGAATACGAGGAAATAAAAAGGGGCAAGTGCCTGGAACCTCGAAGAAAAGAAAAAGTGAGACGAGAGGTAAAAATGGACAAGTGTCCGACGGTAGAATTAGGGGTACAAGATACCCACCTGAGAGAAAAGAAAAAAAGAAAATATAGAGCATCTCATTCCCCTCAAAAAAGTTTCAAAAGAGAAAGAAAGGTATATATCCCCTCAAAAGAGCAAAAGTAGAATTAGACTTTCACCATTATCACCATTCATTCGCCACACATGCACATCTTGATTTGACTTATTGACTTGTTTCTTTGGATCCATGGTTTGACTATGCAATAAATGTCTTGTAAGTATGTATTAGCTGTCTCCCACCTATGAGCTCCAGATATCAAAACCTTATTAGAATAGGGTGAGAGAGAAGGCAATGCCACTATGCCTCATACCAAAAATACCACATACTTTGAGAGAAGGCATACACCATTACTGCCTTGGTAAGGATCCAGAAATACCACAAAAGAGAGACTAGAGGGAGTCATACAAGGAATCTCTGAGTTTTATTTAAATATCTGCAAAAACTCCAGAGCTATAGTTAATCGAAGAACAAGAGACATGGCGCTTGACTAGACCATTCTATCTTTTAACTGCTCAAGGCAGAAGTGACGGTTACAAGTCCCATGGTAAAAGGTAAAACAAGTAAGTTTTCAGTCTTGACAGTCTACTCTAACCTAGAGATGAGATCTTGTTTGAACGCATGTGTATCTTTAAGGTATGAAACCACTGCAGAAACTCTTGAGCTCATCTTTACTCAGGGACGAGCAAAGGTTAAGCTTGGGGGAGCTTGTTGACGGTCCTTAATGCTCACATTTAACAATCAACTAATCATGGAAAAGGATCCAAATGCAACCAACACCTAGACTTAGGGTTTTATCTGACAGAATTCCACGAGTTTTGGTGTTTGTCTATTTCTACAGGGGGTTATCAGGAAATACGGAAGAAAGGCCCACACGTCGGGTTTACATAGAGATATTAATGTGCCACGCAATTATCTTACATCTAGAAGACTCCAGAAGCCACGGGAAGTAAGCGGAGGCCAAACGGAGCCAGGCACTGGGCGCCCGCCCAGTTGACCTGGGCGCCCGCCCTCACCTAGAGTCCAATCAGGACTCTCTTTCGGGATATTGCTCCATCGACCTAAAGGATCAAGGATAATCGTTCAATCAATGTCGGTTTGATCCAACGGCCCAGATTCATTTGAAAAGACTATATAAGCAAGGCCCCCTAGCCCCTGGAGATCATACCTCTTCTACAGAATCAAAGTTAGGGTTTCGATTCTTCATCCAAGTAGAGAGGATCCCTCTAGTTCTTCTAGTTCTACCTCTAGTTCATCTAGTTCTAGTTCTAGTTCATCTAGTTCTAGTTCTAGTTCCTCTAGTTCTAGTTCTAGTTAGTTCTAGTTGTAATCTAGAAAATAGGGAGAGAGAAGAGGAGAGCGGAGGAGGAGCCGGATCTGTCAGATCTTCCTCAACATTGTACTTTTGCAGCAACTGGTTCGTTCTCCATCGTTCTCCTGGTTCTTCAATTCATAATCCTGAGTTCTATAATTACTTTTATTTACATTCAAGTTATTTATTGGATTCCTGCTTGCATCAAGTGCTCTAACCTTTGAAACATTAGAGTAGTAATTAATATATTAGACGTGGTGTTTAGTCTTGCAATTACCTGGAATTGCACCCAATCCTGCAGATTGTTGTGGTAGCCTTAGGGTAGTGACAGCCCAAACGGTCGACATATTCCACCTCGTTCGGATCGGTGATTGTAGGACCATAGTCAGACCTTCCTAGCCCCCTTCTCATCTCTTTCTGTGGTTAGTGCTCTGATGTCCCGATATAGATAATCTTGAAGTAATTCTTGATTCTTAGATCAACTAGAGAACTCTCAGGAAACTTCCTCTCTTCCCACCAAAAATAATTATATAGTTATCCTTGGGCGATCTTGAATCTTAATTCGTACACTCACGTTCCCTGTGGAAAATTGATACTCTGGAATACTCCCGGGTGAAAGCTACATCGGTATCCGTGCGCTTGCGGATTTTTCTGTTTGCATTTAAAATACCCAACAATGGGTATTGGCATCTCTGCAAAATATGAACTTATCGAGAACCCGTGCATTGGCCATCTCCTCAAGTTCCTCTTGGTTCCTAGGAAAATACCAGGCACGATCACCAAGCTTGTCGTGCACACTGAGTCTGCTCCCCAGCCGATCATGAACTGACACTCTTCCCCTAATCGGCCTTTTAAACCGCCGATCATCGTTCTGATACTGCCGATTAGGTCTGTCGTACCGATCATAACCATTGCAATCAGGGCAATCCTTAACAGCGGGCAATTTGATGTTTTGTTCCCAGAAATGGATGAAGAACGGGCAGTTCCAGTGGTCCTTGTGCCGATTCCACTCCTGTCGGCGTCTTTCTTCTTCCCAAAGATAGTCCTCTTGCTGGCGCTGATACCGATCTTCATGTTTCTGCCAAGTCTCCCGATGTCTCCTATGAGTTATCACAATGCCGGATCAGGGCAGCCTTCCTGAGCTAGTTCCTTCTTAGATCAAACCCTTTCCCTTGGCATCGGCAGTAGTGATCTGATGCTGAGGATCCACCGATGCACTTCTTTCAGCTACTTCTGATGTCAAGACCTTGGCTTTTCCCTTAGCATCCAGCATATTTGTTGGGAAAGGATGTTGATCAATCTTCATCGGCTTCTGAGTTTTGGAATTGTCAAACTTGATTCTCCCAGATTCTATAGCCGATTGCAACTGTTGCCTGAAAACCTTGCACTCATTGGTGTTGTGAGAAGTTGCATTGTGCCACTTGCACTATTTCGTCTTCCTTAATTCCTTAGCCGACGGAATTACATGATTTGGTGACAATTTGATTTGCCCTTCTTGAAGTAGAAAGTCAAATATCCTGTCGGCCTTGGTGATGTCAAATGCAAACTTTTCTGGCTCTTTATGCCCAAAAGGGCAAGACATCGGCTTCTTATTCTTCACCCATTTGGCCAAGCCGATGACTGGCTCTTCATCTGAATCTGAACTCGCTGCCTCATCAACAAATGATACCTTTTTGTTCCAAGCTCTCTTAGGTTCAAAGGGTTTGATATCCTGGTCGGAAATCCTCTGTACCAAGTGACTTAGGCTCTCGAACTCTTAAGAAGCATACTTGTCTCTAATTTGTGGCAACAAACCCTAGAAAGCCAAATCAGCCAGCTGTCGATCATCTAGAACCAGACTATAGCATTTATTCTTGACCTCCCACAATCTCTGCACAAAACTTTCAACCGATTCATCATTGCGTTGCTTCAACCTGACTAAATCGGTTATTTTCTTCTCATGAACTCCAGAGAAGAAGTACTTGTGGAACTGCTTCTCTAGATCGGCCCAAGTGATCACTGAGTTGGGAGGTAACGATATAAACCAAGTGAACGCCGATCTAGACAATGATGACGAGAATAAATGAACCCTCAATTCGTCTCTGTTAGCAGCCTCGCCACATTGGATGATGAACCTGTTGACGTGCTCCATAGTTGACGTATCATCCTGTCCAGAAAACTTAGTAAAATTGGGTACCTTGTACCGATTTTGAAGTGGAATTAAATCATATACAGGAGGATACAGTGTCCTATAAGAGTAAGTGTTGACTTTGGGTTTTATCCCAAATTGGTCTCTCATCACTTCAACTATCTTATCGGCCCAATAAGCATCGGCGTCTTGCCGATGATGCTGCTGTGGATCTGGCACCTGCTGATATACTTCCACGTGTCTCTAAGGTGCACGATCTATATGGAACATTGGGTTAACCGTCTGACCACCAATCTGCTGACCAAGATTCATTGGCTGCTTAATCAACCCTTGATTCTGAAACCTAGGTTGAATTTGTCCTTGTTGAAACCCTGGAGCCTGATGATTCTGCTGAGGCATCTGTGGAAAGACTGGTTGTCCTGTCCATCCATTATTAGCATTCATCGGCATAAACCCTGCCGATGCCTGAAGATTGGGCATCATCATTGAATTGACATACCCTGGTTGAGTCATAAACCTCTGCTGCGTCGGCATTGAATCTACCGATGCGTTAGGCATTTGGAACATTGGGGCTTGAGAATTCCTAGTGTAAGGTCTTGTAGTAGTAGTTGTAGTATGCTGGGGACTCTGATTCATCGGTAGATTTGGCGGTGCCGATGCCATAGGTGCCTTGCCCGTCACGTCGGGTTTTTGAGATATCCCAGGAGTCTTCAACATCATCTCTGGGGGCATGCCATAACCCCACCAGTTGGGAGGAACAGATCCTGACATTGCCGATGCCAATAGATTTGTCGCAAGCTTGATCTGCCCGTCAGATTTTGATGGATTTGCCATTGTTGATGTAGATTGCACATCTGTGACCCCTAATGTGCTTGGAGGAGAAGTAGTTTCTACACCCGCAGCGGTTGTTGTTGCCGATGGAGCAGTGACCACTGGTGACCCTGGCTGATGATGAGCAGGACCCACATAATTTGGTGGCAATTGTCCTTCTTTGAAAGTTCTAGCCACGGCATTGAAAACTGTATTGGACAACACACCAGCTTGATTGATCAAGGCACGGTTAATAGCACTGATTCAATGATGATGCTGTGTCTGCCTTATCAGTTGATATCGAACCTCCCATGATTCGACCCGATGAGTATTAGCATCTCTGCAGAAAATAAACTCATCGGGAACTCGTGCATCCAGCATCTCCTCAAGTTCCTCTTGGTTTCTTGGAAAATAGCCAACACATTCACCAAGCCTGTCATGCACACTAAGCGTGCCCCCCAGTCGGTAATGAACTGACATCCTCCCTCTAATCAGTCCATTAAAACGCCGATCATTGTCCTGATATCGCCGATTTGGTCTATCATACCGATTATAACCATTACACTCCGGGCAGTCTCTAACAGTTGGTAACTTGATGTTTTGCTCCCAGCAGTGGATGAAGAACGGGCAATTCCAATGATCTTTATGCCGATTCCACTCTTGTCGACGTCTTTCTTCTTCCTGGCGCCGATCTTCCTGCTGGCGACGATACCGATCCTCTCGTTGTTGCCATGTCTCCTGATGTCGCCTATGAGTAATCACAATACCTGATCGAGGAGGCCTCCCTGAGCTGCTACCCTCTTGAATCAAACCTTTTCCTTTGGCATCATTTGGCAGTGATCTGGTGCCGAGGATCTACCGATGCGCTCTTCTCAGCTGCTTCTGAAGTTAAAACCTTAGTCGTTCCCTTAGCGTCCAGCATATTCGTGGGGAAAGGATGCTGATCAATCTTTATCGGCTTCAGAGCTTTGGAACTATCAAATTTAATCCTCCCAGACTCTATAGCCAACTACAGCTATTGTTTGAATACCTTGCATTCATTTGTACTATGAGACGTTGCATTATGCCACTTACAATACTTGATCTTCTTCAACTATTCTACTGATGGAATCACATCGTTTGGTGACAATTTAATCTGCCCCTCCTGAAGCAGAAAGTCAAATATCCTATCGGCTTTTGTGATGTCAAAAGCAAACTTTTCTGGCTCTTTATGGCCGAAAGGACAAGACATTGGCTTTTTGTTCTTTACCCATTCTGCCAAGCAGATGATTAGTTCCTCATGAGAATCTAAACTTGTTACTTCATCGACAAATGACACCTTTTTGTTCCAAGCTTTCCTAGGTTCAAAAGCCTTGATATCCTGATCAGAAATTCTCTGCACCAAATGAATTAAACTTTCAAACTCTTGGGAAGCATACTTGTCTTTGATATGTGGCAACAATCCTTGGAAAGCCAAATCGGCTAATTGCCGATCATCCAGAACCAGACTATAACATTTATTTTTGACATCTCGCGACCTTTGCACAAAACTTTCAACCACTTCATCATTGCGTTGCCTCAGTCCTACTAAATCGGTAATCTTCTTCTCATGAACCCCAAAAAAGAAGTATTTATGGAACTGCTTCTCCAGATCGGCCTAGGTAATCGCTAAGTTTGGAGGCAATGGAATAAACCAAGTAAAATCTGATCCGGACAAAGATGATGAGAACAAACGAACTCTTAACTCATCTCTATTAGCAGCTTCTCCACACTGGATGATGAACCTATTGACATGTTCCATAGTTGACGTATCATCTTGTCCAGAGAATTTAGTGAAATCTGGCACCTTGTACCGATTTGGATGCAGAATCAAGTCATATGCAGGAGGATACGGTGTCCGATAAGAATAAGTATTGACCTTGGGTTTTATCCCGAACTCATCTCTCATCATTTCAGCTATCTTATCGGCCCAATAGGCATCGGCATCCTGCCGATGTGGAGGTTGAGGTTCTAGCATTTGCTGATAAACTTTCACGTGTCTCTGAGGTGCACGATCTCTAGGGAATACGGCATTAGCCACAGCCTGTTGGCCACCGATCAGCTGAGCAAGATTCATCGATTGATTGACTGGCCCTTGATTCTGAAACCCAAGCTGCATCTGTCCCTACTGGAATCCCGTAGCCTGATGATTCTGTTGAGCTATCTGTGGAAAGACAAATTGCCCTAACCATCCATTGTTAACATTCATCGGCGTAGGTCCTGCCGATGGCTGATAGTTGGGTCTCATCATTGGGTTGACATACCCTGTATGAGTCATAAACCTTTGGTGCGTCGGCAGTAGATCTGCTGATGCATTGGGCATCTAGAATGTCGGCATCTGAAAGTTTTTGGTAAGAGGCCATGCAGTAGTGGTTGTTGAATATTGAGGATTCTCAGTCATCGGCAGTATTTGACATGTTGATCTCGACGATATCTTGGTCCCACTGGGCGTGCCAAAAGATGCGTTGGTGCAAAAGTGGATCTGCAAACACGAAGGGCTAATACCCGATTCAACGTTAAGGTGTGCCAGTTGATTTGACCATACAACCGACAAAGGTTATAACTCGAATACTTTGGTCCCGACAACAGCGATGCGCCCGGATGCCACGGCGAAGAGGTATTCACACGGAACTTGAGAACTCGCCGAGTTTAACTCGATGAATTCCTAAGAACTCGTAAGTAAAAAAAATACGCGAGTTGACAAAGTCGTCGAAAAGTAGATGCTAGAATAGATATAAAAACTTGTGTTTGATTGATTGGATTGTCTTTTGCATCGTGACTAGGCCCATATTTATATCCTGTCCTAAAGAGTTACTATCAAGTACGACTTGGACTCTAATTCCAATCTAAACGGAATCTGTATACAAAACAAACTCCTAATATTTATGAAAACAACAATCTACCTATCCTAGGCGGTCGGCACATCGCCATCATTTTCCTGACGATTCTCATGTCTTCCTCCATCATCATCGGCATATCATCCTCCATCGGCATCGGCAACCGCTAATATCAACCATCGGCCACGACCAACCACCATCCTAGACCTGGTCATATCATGCTGCTTTATCATCGGCATTATAACCCATCGGTAATTCCCTTGTCAACCATTCATTACTTTTTCGCCTACCGATCTTCATTTCATTAATTTCCAGATACGTGTCCAAAAACGGTGTCAACAACAGTATAGGGTGGAGATAGAAGTGGAGGAAGCCTGGCTTATTGGTGTCTTCTTTCTTTTATCTTCGAGATCAAGTCTCCTAACTCGAGGCTTTGTTCTAGAATCATTTGGCAATTCAACTTCTAATACTAGTAAGTTATTGTTCTTATTGTTCTTTGGTTTATGGGTTTACTTTATTAGCTTCACGTAGGGAATAGAGTAATCATTCATAGTGTAAGCATGGTGCTTGGGATAGGAATACTCGTACATATATACTCCCTATCTGGCCAGATTTGTGGTAGCATTGGGGGAAAGTGACAATCGCCTCGTGTCTCTGAAATCCAGATCTCGTCAGGAGGAAAGGTAGGATTTATGGTGCCAGGGTTAAGCACTCTCTAAGGTGTCTAGTTTCTCTAGGTACTCTCTTTAGAACAACAACCACACAACTTACCATAGGTTAGAGGAACACTGACGAACGAGTTCTCTCTATGTCGCTCATATCTCACTATCTTGTCTTGCAGCCCATGGGTAGTAGTTAAGACCAGGTTAGTCTTTTGCACGCTTTCTCCTAGTGGTAAAAATATAAATAATGATACTCTAGACTTATCTCCTGAGTGAAGTGCTCATCGATATTAGTGTACTTATGGATTATTTCTTTTAGATTCTTTCATGTGTGTAACTAATATCAACAGATATTATACAAAATAGGATAGTTTACTTGTAACTCTATCCCTTCATTGTATATAAAGAGGGGTAGGGGTCCTCTAGAGGACAGGTCATACATATCTTATATCATCTCTCATATATAAAGCAATACAATCACATGCAGGATGTAGGTATTACGCCCTCGTGGTGCCTGAACTATGATAAAATCCTTGTTTTGGTCTTGCGTCACCATCTAGTTAGTAGCTTGCACACCTATCTACCAACAATCTACTACTTTGATCATACCCCTAGGTAGACTACTGACTAGATTTTGTCGACAGTAGCACGCCAGGTAGGCGGTATGCGTATAGTTTCCTAGATGAACCATATGGTCATCATCCTCGACTTCACGGTCGTGGCGTACGACCTCACGTTCACCGTCGGCCAGATCACCTGAACCAACCAGGCACTCAACAAAGTTTTTTTAAACAATTTCAGAAAAACTTTGTTGAGTGCTCCTGCATCACGCACTTGACAAAGAATTTTTTAAAAAATAAAAAAACTTCTTTGCCGAGGCAAAGTTTTTTAAAAAATAAAAAAATATTTTGCCGAATACCCCAGCACTCGGCAAAGTTTTTTGTTAAATAAATTTGTTAAAAACTAGACTTAAAGATCTTTTAAATGATATTAATTATGTACTATAAAATATAAATATTAATATTTTTATTATATATTCAGTTAAAGTTATTTCTTGGAAAATGCAAACTACACTTATTTTAGGACGGAGGGAGTAGTACACAACCGTGCTGAATAAAACATAGACACTTTTTCGTGCAACATTCCATAGTGGACTCATAGTCCTGTCCTGCGTTTGACGGTCTCTGCAACGCGTATAGCAGCCCTTGCAATATTCAGTTCAAATCAAAAGGAAAAAGCAAATCTATTGTTTCTTTCAAAAGGAAAGAGCAAGATTAGCGCTGCATGCTGTTGCAAGTCTTGACCTCACTTGCATGTAATCGATCGCTGCTGTCTCTTGCGACATGATTAAAAGGAAGAAACAAATCTTGAGAGGAAACACAAACAAACCATGCCACCATTGCCACCATCACCCCACCGTCATCACCGCACACGCCCCGCCTGCTCGCAGCTGGCCACATCACCGCCTCTCGTGACCGCATGTACTAACTTATTTGTGACAGACAATATATGCCTGCACAACTGCATATTTATTACTTAGAGTAAAGATTGGTCATTAACTAGGTAAATGAATGTTCATTACTATGAAAATCTTAAAATTTTCAATATAATTCAACATAAGAAAAGTATGAAAAAATAGCAGGTTATTAGGAGCTCAAATTTCTATAGCAGCAAGAGTATCAAAAAGTAGTGTGTCAAAATAAAGACAAATATATTTTAACTTGGCTTAGCAACATAATATTTCGAGCCACATTCAAATAAATAAGCGTCAAATCTAGTAACAATATCAAAATAAGTGCATGATAGATAAGTCCTCCACAACTATCTCTTTCATTATCTTATGCCCATGATGCGGCTAAGATATTCTCGTACAGATAGAGGAATCATGCAACACCGTGAATTTCCATCATACGCTAATAGGTCGGTTGCAAATTTCTTCCATAGTCTTTGGACATTCTATACACAAGACAAACATAAATAATAAGTTGTAAATATATATCTACTATACCTGAATATGATGAATTCTCGGAGCTCTCAACAAGCCATGTCACATCTATGGCCCACAGTTCACTCCATGAGTGGGATCTTTAGCTAAGAACCGGTCCTCAATTTTTTTCCTTGCTCTGTATCAAGTGAATGATGACTTCAGTGTTTTGTGACGACGGTCCAGCTAACAGGTTCGCTTAATTAGATTAATAATTAGTAGTTTAGATTTATATAATTTTGGCTTTCAAATTTAGTGGATTGCTATCGGATGTAAAGCTTTTCTGAGGGTATTTGGATGTTTTTCTCTTGTGTCACATACACCCTTTTAATTGGAGATGTATCATCAGGTTCTTCAGTTAGTGGAAGATGGATCATCATCTTCCATGATCGGATATTTCAAGACGAAATCTGGAAAGAGTGATTGCTTACTGATGAAGATGCCATTACAAATTATCATTGCACCAACTTTAGTACATTAGTGACGGCAGCATAGACATTCATAGTTTTCAAATAGTTAGTATATGCCTCACAAGCTGTTACAATTAATTATCCTATCTATTGATACAACGATGTGACAGTCACTGCCAGCTGATGCACTGAATTTCTGAGCATAACACGTTTTGTTTTGTAATTAAACCAGGATGAACTTTGTACAACCATTTTTACAAACAGTGAACCAATAAGATAATGTTATTTGTCTTTTTCTTTTATATTTTATCCATTGTTTATCTATAATTTTCCATCAATACCACTGCAACTCTCTATGCTATCATGGTAGATGGTACATACAAATCGTCAAATTAAACTCTATGAAGCCCCTTCCCCGTGTATAACACTACAAATTCCCGCAGCAACGCGCGGT
>NC_012878.2:38621917-38623338 GCF_000003195.3 Sorghum bicolor
AAAAGGTGGTTCAAATGAAGTTACCTATCTTCTATGACTGGAATGCCACTTGGGAGTATATGTTTCCAAGCAAAGACATCGACAGCACATTCAGGGGCTTGCACTCCCATTGCAAAGTCTATAACTGTTGGAAACATTAATAATTCTATGCACATCTTTACACCAATCAGGAATAGGAGCCACACAGTGTGAGTTTTTCCTCACGGTCGAACTCAAAAAGGTTAAGGCCACCTCTTTTCCATGACATAAGAAGCTGCACAATGATTGGAATTAGAATTTCAACAAAGGACTCACAATAATCATCATATAGAAATAACGTTACAAGTTTTTAATGATTTAGCTATCTCTTGGACATTAAGCTTCTCTGACCGTGGCTTTTGTGTAGTTTCATACGTTGTCTACAGAAAACAAAAATGTTTAGAAACGTGAAAGATAGTTTACAAAAATGTCTCTTAGACTTCTTACTATGGATATACTACTTAAGAAATTGCACAAGAGTATACTTGTATAATAAAAATAGTTTACTCACACTGAATCTCAAGTCCATATAATGCTTTGAAACCATCACATTAGCACTTGTCAACCTTTTATTCTCGCAATTTGTGAAATCTTAGAGTCTTGAGCTTAACTTTATGCAATTTTGTGTTATGATAACAGGAATGGTTTTATCAGAGGATATGGCAGCTCCACTTAGCCTCTAGTTTTCATAGGTTGTTTCATGTTTAAATTGTTAATGAATTCAGCTTTCCTTTGCTCTTTGATGTTATAGGAACCAAGCATTGTGGAGAAAAATCATGGAAATCGATGAGCACATAGGCTGTGCCATGAGTGGACTTATTGCTGATGCTAGAACGCTAGTGGAGCTTGCTCATGTTGAGACTCAGGTACTTTCCTGGGTTGTCTACACATATTTACATGTTTGGGAGCTTTATCTGTTGATCTCACTTGACATGTTTACAATCAGAATCATAGGTTCTCATATGGGGAGCCAATGACCGTAGAATCTTCTACACAAGCTATCTGTGACTTGGCTCTGCGCTTTGGCGAAGGTGATGAACAGTCAATGGTTAGCGTCATTTATGTTATTGGACCACCTCCAGAATACAAGAGCAATAATAATTTGCTGCTCATTACCTCTCATTCCTTCAACTTCAAAATATAAGATGGATTTACACCAATACCGTTGTTTGCTGCATTTCAAATTTAGTTTGATGTTGTCTGCTTATATTTTTCAAATGTTCTGACTGTAGCAAATTGAATCTAGTAAAACATTTAGGTGTTCTAGTCAGGTCTATTACTCCCATAATGACTATGACAAGAGATAACAGGCAATACCGCCCTTTATGACCTGATGAGGACATACTTACTATAGACCTAATCTGCCTAAATTAGGCTATTCATCTGTAAGCAATAAATACTGA